>NW_020270395.1:710888-893076 GCF_002803265.2 Melanaphis sacchari | reverse complement strand
ATCGGTTCGGTTATCGCTCATTTGCTCCACTCATTATTATTGTTCTTTGATACGTTTTCCGCTGCCCGGTTTTCTCGGCCTTTGAGACCCTTCCGTCGCGTTCGACGCCATGCTCGGAGCGGGTCTCGTCCGGTCCGCGCGTCTCCGACTTCGTTCCGTCCGAAAGCGTCTGCAAGCGCGTTCCCTCTGGTCGGTCGTCGATCGTCAATACTGTTTTTACGTTGCTGATAAATCGCGTTTATCCGTATCGACGCGTTTTTGTTTTCGGACGGCCCACGACCTTATCGTCCGATAGCGTACGAAATATGTTATCTTATTGTATTATATATAATAACTATATATAAAAGAAACGTGTACGCTTGTTACGTACGTCAGATTATAGAGTTTATAGGCCAAAAATGTACGCAAAATCGTTCGTCCTTCAGTCGTTGTACGCTTAATCGCTAACCTTTGGGGATATCTGATATGTGCTAGATGATAAACTCGGTAACGTCAGTCTGAGACGTATACATTAAAATGTAAATGAATACTCGGAAACGTTCTAAACGACAATAAATATGCATTTACGGTTTCGTGACACGCGAAACCTGTACCCACGGGCCAAACGACGTTGTACGTATTCGTCGCATCTCTAAACGGTTATGCTCGATTGGTTACGGTTTTCAACTCCGGTAGTCGATAGCAATACGTAACTGAACGAAGTATACCGTAAACGACGGCCGTTGGAGAAACGATAACGACGGGGAGATATGGGACACAACGACTGGAAGAAAAAAAACGGAATTTTTCGATTGGCCGGGACACTAAAGTGCCCGCGTTCTGGCGGATTTTTCGGGAAGCTGGTTTTGGTTTTATATTATAAGATAACCATTAACTAGTGTCTCACTCTCAGGCAGTCAGGCCTCAGCAACTCAAATTTCTAATGTTGAACTGTACTGTAGTTACTAGTTTACTATTTTTCACAATCCATACAAACAAAGTTTTAAAGATTTGCCCAAAATTAAAATAACGTTATTTAATTTTGTACAGTCAATTCCCTGATATCGAGACAAAATATTGTTTGAGTGAGTAAAATCAAATGATTGTATTTTCTTAAATTGTATACATTGAACATAAATTAATTAAAGAAAATGTACTATATACATACCAATCATATGTTTTTATTTTATTTTGAAGTATATTATATTTTTTCTGTGTTCATTTTTGAACTATATAGTTTTTAAAAGCTGTTTTTTTTTCACTGTATCTTAATCACTCAATGTTTCTATTCATTGTTAAGTTCACTAAGTTTACATACATATATTTTAATATTTTTATTTGTGTTGTTGCTTTTATAGAACAGCAATTTGAATTGAAATCATCCTACTACAATTGATGACATTTTACTTCTTATTCACTACTTCTCAACTATGGCTTACAATGATAAGCATAGACAATTTTTACAATACTTCATGCACGAAAGAATGGTTTCTGAAAATGATGCTAAAAGTGTAAGTAACATTCTTTTTCCTGAAAAAGACATTGATATCATTATTGAACTAATAAACACTAAAATTTCTCCACTTGAATTCAAAATCAACAAAGTGATATGTGAACAAGATGGCATTGTAACATATGTATTCATTGCTACGTTTCTTGATGATTTCAATACTAAACCAGATACAAGCAAAATAATCTTTGGTAGACTTGTTAATCATATTATAGCTTTAGGCGGATCAGTAACTTACGATGAAGTCATGACATTTTCTACGAATATAACTGATTCTCAGCTGGATAACTTTTTTGCATCAAAATATTTGATTGCTGACAAAGACAAAAACATTTTTTTGTCACCATTGACCATTAGCGAAATGGAAGGATATTTAACTGAAAAATTTCCAGACAAAAGATGTATGGGTTGTTTAAGTATTGTTGGACATGGTATTAAATGTCCATCATGTGAAAATTTTGCACATGGGCATTGCTTGACTACATATTTTAATAATGTGGGTAGCAAGAAGTGTCCCAAATGTTCTAAAACATTAAATGTTAGTTGGAATTCGATAACAGCTGTCAATAAGTTATAATAAATATATTTCATATTTCATTATTATTATTAAACTTATTCTATGTGTATTACTATAACATTTAATATTTTTTTATGTAATATGGAATGTACTTAACATTTTAAACACAAATGCGTTGTACATTATATTTTGTATAATATTTTATCTTAAATTATATTGATATTGTGTTAAATTGGTTGTTATTTTCAAAACAAATAAATTGTAAACTGTAAATTTAAAATTTAATGTAACAAGTTAGTACCTAATATCTATAAATATTTAAAAAAAGTTGTAAATTAAAAATATGTCTTTATTTAAGTGATATTTCAATCATTTAAATTTATAATTACTTAAAAAAATTTACTTTGACAGGATTTATAAGCGATATATTAAATATATGATTATTTAAAACTAATATAAACATATTATATTTTATTTTATTATTACTTACTTATTCACAAATGATAAAAATATATTTTTTATATTAAGTATAACAGTGTATTGTTAAATTTAATTTGCAAAATTTGTAATGTGAATGGTTTAAAATACATAGTATACTATTACAATGTTGAGAACAAAAATAAAAATAATTTTTTTTACAACTATTATGAAATTTTTATTTTAAGTTAATTGTTCATACTTATCTAGTTTATTGTATTGTATGAGAGTGTTTATACATATATATTACAGGATTAAAAATTAAAAAATGTAAAAAATATTAACCTTAATACTGACTCCCCTATTGTTTTTTATATACCAAATTATATAATTTCAAAAAAAAGGTTGTCCATTAAAGTATAAATATCCCCTTAATATCTAAAAATTATTTTCTTCTGCAACATACTGTTTTCAAGAATTCCGAGGAAAATATGTTAAAATAGACTGTCTAGTTCACAAATTATTGATAAACATTGACATTAATTATGGATAGGTAAAGAATAATAAAACTTGCAATGACTATGACAGTTATTTTGGGATAGAATGCTTTTAGGAAGTATTAGTATATTGTATTTTTTTTATGACTAGAAAGAAAACAGCTGATAACAATTAAATAGTTATTAAAGAAGAGACAATATAGAGGAAATATGATATTTCAGAATTTGTAGCATTAAAGGTAGGGCTGTAGCATGTAAGTATTTATTTTACCTAGTGAAACAATTAATAAATTGGTTAAAATAAATATCAAATACATTTTGTTTATTTATAAATCAATAGGAACAGATTATTTTATTACAAGCTAAGCATGTTAAACATATTACATAGTTGCCTACTAATTTTTAATTAAATTATTAACAATAAAGTATGTGCCAATCACTTATAATAAAATTGTATGTACATTTGTATATAACTAGGTAGGTATGTAATATCTTTTTACATTATGGAAAATTATTATGGTGATAAATGATCAATTGTTGATATTCTTACATAAGTACATATTTATAGTAATAGTAATTTGAGTTTTTCTTTAAGACAAACAAAATGCTTAAATCTTACTTATTGCGTGGCGAGGTTGGTGGTGGTATTAATGCATTTTCTTCGTAAATCATTGCAATTCTGCAAAAATCAATTCTTCTTCTTTTATTTTTCTAAAATAAAACCAATTTAAAGTATAAATTAAAAATATTTTTATTAATCTATAAACGTGTGAAATGCAAAGAGTCTACTGTAGGAGTAGGACTTCTCATTAGTTAGATCCAGATGTGTAGTTGGCGACTATCAAGGGTTTTATAAAATTCCCTGCAAACATTAATAATTACTCTTCTCCCAGTACCTGTTATTAGATTTGTTATTCTCCACAGAAAACTTATGAACTTAAGCATTTCATAAAAGACAAGGAATTTTTATTTGCAAAAATAATGAGGGTTTAATTACACTTTTTTTAAGATCTAAACTTTTTTAATTTTATTATTTTTTATAACCACTATTAATCGACTAAATTTGCATACATTTTTATTTAATTTAAAAAGTACATACTCCAATAGAAATGTAACATTCATCTCCATCGCTGCTTGACGATGTTCCGTCTTCCAAATATGATGTTTTAGAAGAACCATTTACATCTATTTCCACGCATAATTGTTTCAACTGTTCGCTCACTAACAAAGGCTACAAAAATAATAATTAAATTTTAAATGTAAATTAAAAATTCTATGAGCAATAGAAAAAATCATAAACATTTATACAAAGGTTTAATGTATACAGTATTTTATTTACTTGAGTGAATGTATTTAGCGTGTTAATATCTTTACGCAACACTTCATTTTTGTCTCCATAGTCCATTTGGTATCGATAGACTAGATCTGGTGTTGTTACGATGTCTTCCATCCAGAATGGTTGCTAAATATTTATATTTAATCATGTTAATTCTTTACTGAATATGTTTGATGTAAAGCACTTATATTCTATTTTACCTTTTTAATTAACTGATGAGAGCAATTTGTTTTTTCAAATACATTCAGCAATGGAAAATCCTGAAATTATTTTAATTTGTAATTAATTTATAATTCCTAGAACAATTTTATGCCATTATATTATTCTGTTTATTGAAATGTTTACAGCTTATAATTATTTAATAATTAATTAATGTTATTTGCTACGTATAGCACTTAATATATAATTATCAATAAAACAATTTTTAGGTAACTTTTACCTGTTATAAGTTATCCGATGATGTTTTATTTTTAATTAATAGTTTATACATCAAGAAAGTCCATCTTGACACGCCTTTATTCTATTTCCAGAAAATATATTTCAAGGAATAGGGAATATTATCTATTGAACAATTTGTTTTGTTCATTTATTGTAATTTAAAAACAATTATCAGCGACAATTAATTTAAATATCTATCATGTTAACGGAAATATCATTAAATCGATGACAACTGTGTATGTATTTTTGATCAATTTAAAGTTCTAAAAATAGTATGGTAACACTATTGGTAGTGCTTTTTTACGATTAGTTTTAATTTTATTCTACCAAATATTATTCTGAAATGAAGGAAGCCAAACACTACTTCTAGCCGTGTCTTGAATCTTGATCTTCAGTATCTTGTTTATTCTAACGCGATTTCGTTGTACGGCGTGTAAGTTATGCAATATAGGTGCATTCCAGTGTACTTTTAAATTATTTAATTTATTATTATAATGTACCTACTATTATTTTTAGATAATTTTTTTTTTTTTTTGTTTATATAATGTCTATATCTTAGTTTTTAATTCATAAAATTAATAAGTGGAATTATCATATATATATATATATTTTTAAGTAGACAGTATAGAGTGTAGTGAAATTGTTATTAAACATATAGAAATAGCATTCCTATTTTCAGTAAACATAATATTTTTAATCTACCTAACGCAGAAAGAAAGGATGGTTCTCGCTCATACAAAAGCTTTTGAATGATTAAGAAACTAACATTTAAACAATAGGAAAAGGAATGCAATGCTGTTACGGTTAAAAATGGTTTAGTTTATATTGGCTAACAGATGTCATATTCATTAAGTTAGGTTAAATGAACTAATAAATATAAACAGACTACCTATTCAATAACATGTGTATCGTCCGATATATCCATTTGCTTAGAATTTAATATTTTTGATGGTCCCTGACAAAACAATTCTTTTTTTATTTAAAAACGATTAAAAAATATACTATCTGCTTAAGTATAACTAATAAATACACTATGTAATTTTTTTTTTAGACCTTTAGGAGTTTCAACAGCAATAGTTATTAGCCTGTAGTTGTTTTTTATTTTAAATTTCGGAAAGGTACTGTTTTTGAAACATGTGTATTTATTACTAAAAATCCGAATGGTTACCTATCCGGGAGCTAGCGACACTAGCCGACGCTTGACCTTAGACACATCATCGACTGAGGTCAAACACCATGCTACTCAATAAAATTATATAAATATAATCAAACTATAAATTATGAACACAAAATTAAATTACTTTATCAAGTTTTATAATCAGTATACAAGTGGATCTCAACCTTTTTATGTTCACGGAGCATTATTTCTTAAAACTATACAGTTTGACGGAACACTATAGTAATAAAATAATAAATGGCAAACAAAAAAAAAAAAGGCATTTTTATTTTAATTATTATTATTTTTTATTAATATATTATTTAATTAAAAATTAATAATTAATAACCCTATACACATATACCACGGTCGCGGTACACATACAACCAGTTCGAGGCACACTTGTGTGCCGCGGAACACCGGTTGAGAAACACTGCAGTGCAGTATACTATAAATAATATAATTATGTAATTATTTTTTATTATTTAAACCAATGGGTATATTTAAAAAATAATATAACAGAAGAAACACGATATAATAAAAACATATTCTGGACTGGAATTTTATTTTATTTTTTATAAATGATACTTAATATCCATAATAGTTATAAATTATACATAATGTACTAGATTATTATATTAAATATTCCCCTTATTTAACTAGATGAAAGTTATTTTTTAATGTTATTACTCAACCATTAAAATATTAAAATTATAATTTAATTAATTATTATGTATTAACATTCATTTTTTATGTTTTACTGCAATTATTACATTCACTGAAACATTATAATGTCTATACATTTTTAAATAGTACAGATTTTCTTTTTTTTAATGGATGACTAATAGTATTTTAATATTGATAAAAATTTTATTTATTCTTAGTAAGAATTTTTTTTTTTTAATCTTAATATTCTTTTATGTTATTCAGTTCTTTTATTTTATTGATGATTTTACATTTTGAAAAATAATGTACATATTTGTAATAATTATAACAATGTCGTTTATAAAATATACCAAATTTTTTTTCTTTTTAGAATAGACGATGAAATCCAAAGTATTGAATGATGGAATTAAATTTAGCAATTATATCTAGTTTGTACACTATTAAAATTTAGATTTTTATTAATAGTTTAAAGAAAAACTTCAGTGTAGTAAAATTAAAAAAAAAAAAATAATAATAAGAATTTATGGTAAACGAAGTAATTTTGCTCTATTTATAAAGTATGAACTCAAAATAATTTTTTTAATGTGATGATTATAATTACTGTTTTACAATCGCATTAAGTGGCCCATTTAATTATTGTAAAGCACTAATATATTTAAGTGGATAAATGGAAATTTGTACATACTTCTTTTTCACTACTATCGGTTTTATCTCGTAAACTTGATGAGTAATAACTACTTTCCTCGTACATCCATCCACTACTAAAAATAAAATATCGCAATTGAAGATTCGTTAAATATAATTGTATTATTAGTATAAAATATATAATATCAAAGTAGAACTAACCTTGATCTTAAGCTCTCGGTTTCTTTTTTACAATCGGAATCAGAACTCGTTATAATTTCTTCTTGGTTTACTTGAGTTGCTTTTGTTTTCTTTCGAATATTCTACGTATTTAAAAAAATAATATTACTAAGCAATCTTGTTGATGATGAAATAATATTAAATTCTTGTTTGGAATATAATTTAAATTATAATATTCAATAATTTTATTAAATCTATTTTAAATTAGTAGGTACCTACTACCTACATAATTTAAAATAATAACTTTGCTCTATTAAAATAATTATAAAAATTTCTTTCGGAGAGATATTTTACATTCGATATCATATTAAATTATATTAATAATTATTTGTAGTTAAGTTTAAAAATAATATCAAATTATTTTAAATTTATATCATAGTAAACTTTTAATACTTTATTTCTTTATAATATTTATATATTTCAATTTTATATTTCGAAGCAGTACTTTTAGGTTTATGAACATTTCAATTATCGACATAAAGTTATTGAATAATGTAGGATTAGTACACATATTAAATTGCACAACTTTATTTTATTTTTTATAACTAGGAATTTTAATTTGTGAATTTTTCATTCTAAAAAATTAATTTTTTTATTTATAAGAACCAAGAACTAAAAATGTCATAAACACTGTATACAAATTATTGTAAAAAGTAAAACGTAAAATCAAATTACCTGATTATTTGTTTTCGATATAATTGGAGCTTCAGTTTTATTTTCAATATTCTGATATAAATGTTCTATATGCAACTGAAAAATTTAATTTTTATTTGCATAGTTAATATATTTACTATATAGCTATAAATTTAATGTTCTATTAAAAAGTATATGTGGATGATGATTGATGGGTATTGGGTATACTGTACACTGTATAACATTACCTTGCCCCATAGCTACCCTTTATTTACGAATTTTCGTCTATAACTATAGATAATCTAACCAAACAGCTATTAGTCAATGTTAAATATCAAAATTAAAAACAATAATAGAAAGAAAGAACATTATTTTGAATCTCATATTGTTTTTTTTTTTTTTACAATTTATTTTCAAACTAGTTATGAGTATTTTAAAACTAAAATATAAAAAAAAACTTACAGCTAGATCTAAGTAATATTCTTACCTTTAAGTTTGATAATAATGTGGTGGGTGTGATAGATCTAATTAAATTATTAAATAAAACAGGGTGAAATATATTGTTCTGATAGTTATTTATTATGCGTTACTAAATAATGCTAGGACCTAAGATAAAATACTTCATAAAATATATTTATAAGCATGGTATTATATTTCATAAAAAGTAATTTAAAATTACAATATGCAAAAATTGGTTTTTTTATTTTTAAATTTTACCCTCTCCTCTCTTCTAACACCACTTGCGAATAGGCATAAGGACGCAGTTGAAACTCATTGTATGTATTCCCAAATAATAAATATCGTTTTCAAATTGTAAAAGTCAAAAGAAACTATTTATAAAAGACATTTATAAATTATAACATTATAATCATTATATATAAACTCGAAATATATATGAGGTATAGCCTTATATTTTAGAATTGTGCACATAACTATAGCAATAATAATATCTTCAAACGTAACAATTTATTTATTTTTTTTTCAATACACCACATGACTATAATACTCATTACTAATTAAATTCAAACCTGTTGTTGGACATGTAAAAGTTGAGAATTTTCAGTTATGTGGCTCGGCATACTTAATGATTGTAACTTGTCAGATACTGTTTCTGGAACAATATTATGTTTACGACTTATTCATCATCTGCTCTGCTCAGAATTTTATTAATCATTATAAATCATAAATATTATTTTATATTATATAAATCATATATCATTAGAAAATAGCTTATAACATTTTAAATATCACATTAGATTTGTTTTTAGTAATTATAGCTTTATTATTATTTTAAAATATTCAAATGGTTTAACCAAGGATAAAAATATGTAGTGTCTACATAACTCTCCTTCTAAATTAAATTTAAATATATTGATTATATATTTAAGTAATTAATGACCTAATTGTATTTATTTCCATCTAGTTTATTGTACCTTGAATATTTCCAAACTTTTCGTCCATTATATCGCATGTAGGTTGAACAGGCATCACATTATTACTAAGTGGTACATTATAAATAAGTGGTTGGCATGGTACAATTAGTGCTTGAGTTGGTAACACTAATTTTTGGCATGGGCTTGGTAAAATCTGTCTTGGTGGTAAATCGGTCCTAAATTTTAAAATTTTTAATTTAAATATTTTTAATGGTGTTAATATCATAATTAGTGGAATATAATAATACTGACATTGTTTGTGAATCTCGTGTAATTTGACAAAAAGACCAAACTTGCGTTGATCGAGCGACAGTAGGAGTAGTTTCAATATTTTGACACTCTAGTGGTTGTGTTACATTAGTATGACCACTGATGTTTGAAAGACATTTTCTTTTCGAAAGCTTGCATGATTTATTCACAGTTGAACTATTACGTTTTATGCCGTGAACTATATCAGACTAAACAAAATATATAATTTCATTAATCAGGCAAATTCTTTTTTTCTTGTATTTTATTTACAATGTATTTTGCTTGATTTGACAAATTTTGTTTTTTGGACGATTTGTTTTTTTTATGTTGTTTCACGAGATCACATTCCATTTTTTCATTATGACTAAAATTAAAATAGTATACATTACTTCATTCCTAAATTAAAATGTATGAGTGATTTGAGTTTATCACTTAGGTACTACAGTGGAACCTCGCTATCTCGAACTCCGGTATCTCGAAGTTTCTGTATGTCGAATATTTTTTTCAGTCCCGATCATTCAGTATTGGACTTACGCGTTAAGTTATTTTGGTATATCGAATTTTCATATGTCGAATTTTTCTACAAGTCGTAGTCATTATCTGGTATCTATCGCCTATTATGATTCATTAACTCAAATTTATGAAAGATTAGATAAAGTATAAAATTCCCAGACTATAAAATATTAAATAAATGAGAAAATTCTACTTCCATAGAAAATAATGTATACTTACCCAAATGACGAATACTAATAATATGTATACAATATATAAATACATTCTATATTATAAATACATATTTTTCTCAATAATTAAGTACTTTTATTTCAAATTTTATTATATTTTAAATTCTCTTGGTAACTCGAAGTTTCGGTATGTCGAATTTTTTTTCAGTCCCTTATGACTTCGAGAAACCGAGGTTTCACTGTATATAATTTTAAACCACAACTTCGTTTTAATTTAAAATAACTTAATGTCAGTAGTATAAACATAAAATATATATTGTATTGATTTATTATATTACTATATTTCAGTTTACAATTAAACTTACCGTAAAAGCATTTTTTGAGTAAGTTGACAATTTTTACTTGCATTTTGTTCTGAATCATAATTAGGTGAATTTTGAGTTATAATCATATTTGAAACTGGTGCTCTACTTTGAAACGATGATATTGTATCTGGTTGTACTTTATTTGTATCTCTAAACATAGTATGAATTATCATAGTATAATAGTTAGGTATACATCTTTGATATATTTGGTAACTAACGTTTCATAAGAAGTAACTTCTCTCGCAGCAAATTTTTTAGAAGAACTCGATTCATCCGATGAATTTGTTTTTAAATTACTATTGAAAAATCTAAACAAAATACCCAGTAAAATGTTTAAATGGTTTCAATATTAAAATAAAATATGCGCGCATTAAAACTTTTGTGCAACTAAAGAATAAGATAATTTTGGGTAAATATTTATAATCCTAGTTAAAAAATAATGAAATACGTAGATTTTAATTTTTACTAATACTTATAAATAAATGCTGAAAGTTTTTTTTTACAGGAAAAATATAATTTTTAGTTAAATTAATAACGTTTTAAATTACTATTTAAATTAAAAGGAATTTTTTTTTTATAGATTTTGACAATTTATAGAATTTCTGTTTCGACCACTTGTCCATTAGCATATGTTGTAGGGGTTATGAACTGTGGATAGGGGTAAAGTTAGTACAGTTGGTTGTTGTTTTTTTTTTACAATTGTTGTTGTGGAAAGATTTTTAACCACTATGAACCCGGGTGGTCACCTATCCGGGAACTAGTACTTGTGACCGTTACTTACTCCCAGTCGCATTCCGCGATTGGTAGCAGCCAACGCGCTACGCCAAGTCACTTAAAAGGAATTATTGGTAAATATATATTATGGTAATTACTGTGTATCAAAAACGGAAATAATCATCGCACAAAAATATAAAATGCATAATAATGTATAATATATTAATATGAAATATATACCTTTGTATGTTATCATTATAATTAAGTTCAGTATAACTTAATAGTGTATCGGAACTAGATTTACTTTCATAGTTGGTATTTTGAAATAAATGTGGAGAGTCGTTGTCCTAATAATGCATTAAAACATAATTAGTATAATATAGCATTATGACATTGCACAATATTATTAAACTTACAGAATAATTCCCAGACATTTCTGGTGGAACTTCGACATTAAGAGGAACTTGAACTGATGGATGTACAAAGCAATTCATACACGGCGTAAAGTTTTTATAGTCCATCGATATTTGCTGCTCTGAATTGGTATCCGTTGTTTGTTTTGTTTCATATGAAACTTCAGCAACTTCTTTACTCTATAATTTAATAATTCATTATAAAATTACATTTTATATACGTGTAATATTTTACACAAAAGTGGACCTAGAATTTTATATTTGAGCGTATCTAGTCTTTTTTTTTGTAGTAATTGTTTTATAACATAAAGTGGAGGCTATAAACAAATTCACTATCTTTATGCATTTTTTTAGCCAGGGAGCTCACTTTTTTTCATTAGTGAATGGTGATACATTTTAGTATTATGAATTATACTTATTATTAGTTATTATAATTTACAATTTAAACATTAGATGCGGTAATCTTAAAGAGTATTGTGAGTTTATGCATTTAATAAATATTATAGGTTCACTTTGTTGAAAGTTGTATTTGTCAGGGGGTACGAAATAAATTTCAGGGGGAAAGCTAATGCCTAGAGTATACCTGAATTCAATACCGATATCTAATATAATGTATACAATATATTTATTTATGCATTTGTTTATGTATAATGATCTACTTTTACAAATTAATTATTAATTATGTTAAAGTGTGATACAAAATATAAATTTTTTTAGTAATAGACAGTTTTAGTTACCTCATTTGTCATTTTTTCAAAGTCCTTCGGCGTTTCATTAAATTTATAATCATCCTTTGTTTCTATATCTTTTGTAATAGTATTATGAGCCAAAGTTGTGACGTTAGGATTAATTGGACCCTTAAACCATAATTTATTCATCATTATAATTCAGTACCTATATATAATAATTATTTTAAAATATTACCTGAATAACTTTGTGTTTACCAATTACAAACTCTACTTGATCAGACCAAGGATTTACGAAATTTGACCATTCTGTTTGTACGACTGCAAAATCACCATTTTGACACTTAAACCGGTAAGGATTTCCTTTTAATGAAATATTTTTAGATTTAATCACTAAAACAAAAAAATATAAAAATATCTTGTATTATATGCAATATTTTTTAACAAAAATCGAAAATTTACAATTTGTGTGAATTTCTTTGATAGTTGTTAGATCTTCTTTACAGTAATAGTCGAAAATTGATCTACCAATAATATTTTGTGGTAGATATCCAAAATATGAGGTAATGAATTTATCAACATAACACCATTCAAATAATGCATTATGTTTAGTAATAAATTGAATGGGATTTTCTATTTTCTCTTCAGAACCTAAATATAAAATTTAAATAAATATTTTCCACTTGTTTGATTACATATGTTAGTATATAATTAATATAACAAATATCGTTTACATACACGTGTATGCTGAATGAATTATTTGTGCTTTAACAACTAGAACTAACTGAGGTCGTGCTATTTGTGTCAAATTTGGAGTCGTCGATACATATGATAAATCTTTGAATGTTATTGTAAGCTTACACACTTGATAATTATTTTTGTTTTCAGATTTTGAATAACCCATATTGCAGTAAAATCCATCATTAGTTTTGGGTCTCAAATAAGTCACCGTAGATACACCATCTAAATATTTATTTTTATAGTTTATTTATGTATTATTCCATACATACCTGTATATTAATAATTGTACAGTCTATAAACATGAGTATATTTTTATCATAAAAAAAAATAAAAAAATGTTTTTTATCGATATTTTAACATAACGTTAAATGTTAATTATTAATTATAATGTTGTAAATACGAGTATATGCAATATTCTCGTATATTGCAATATTGATTAATGCGAGATCACTTTTATTGAATTGCATAAAAACGTTTTGACTTCATGTAATTGATATTACATATAATTGTTATTATATAAAAAGACATAGTATAAATTAGCCAATTTAGGTATTTAGATATATTCAACGACTCTTCATATAAATTTCAGTTGATCTCAATTATCTAGCGATGATGTGAACTAAACTAATAATGAAGGCATGGGCACCCATTGATTAAATTTTAGGGGAGGGGGGAAAATATGTCAAAAATAAGTCTCAAAATTTAAGTTAAATAAACGTTTAATCTGTGATTAATCTTGAGTATACTTAGCAAGTCGTCAATACGACTATATATTATTTAAAATTCCTATAGTGATAAAGAAAAAAATAATTTGTATACTTTTTAAGTAATTAGATATTATCTATAATAGTTATACTTATTATAAAATCACATTATTTTTCCATGAGGGCTAATACCTTGTTTTGCCCCCCCCCCTCAATGGGCGCCAATAAATATAGGTATATTGCATATAACATACAATAGGCGGATTTATATGATGCATTTATACCTCTAGAGTCTAGACTACGAAATAAAGAGTACACTTTATAATAGAAAGTTAAAATCATAATCAATATACCTAACAATAATTGTACATTTAATACTATATTGCAACGAATTAAAAATAGATACTAAACTTACATTTGTTGACACAATTTTTTTAGATTAAATTAATATTAAATCAACACATTGTATTGATAATTGGCTACAGTTTAGGTACAATAGGTTACTCCGCGCAGGCTCTGTAAGTATATAATATCTAGGTAATAAATATTAAAATACACATGTCACAATATTTATATGTAATGATTTCTGTAAATGCAAGCGTCAGTATACACTATACACTAGTTATGAAGAATCTTATATTACATTCTCAAAACTTAAATAAAATGAAAAGTTTTCATGAATTTCTAACTACACCTTTTTTTCACAATTTTAACAAATTTCATAATAACTTTATATGAATATAAAAATAAACTGTAACTTTGTATCTTTAATGTTTTAATATAAATATAAGACAATTTAATTTAAATTTTCAAAAATATTGACCCAGCAAATAATTTTTTTTATCGAAATTTATAGAAAAAAAAGTTTAAAATTTGTCATTCCTAATAATAGTTCAAAAAGAAATCAACATTTTTGAAAATTCAATCATACATTTTAATTGATAATATAAATATTTGGTGAAAATTTCAACTTTTTTATATCGGTATGCATATCTAACAAATGTATTTATTTTTTTATGTTTTTTGTATATAACAAAATATCTATAATTGTTTGAGAGGAATAATTATTTTACAAGTTAATATTTAATGCCATAAAATTTTAAATTTTAAATGTTCATAAAAAACAAATTTGGCTTTCTGTTAGAATTTTTTTCATGTTTAAGTTAAAAGTTTTACAAAAAACCTTTTACTAAATTTTTAAATTTCAGGTATATAAAAAAATTTGTACAATTTTGATATTTTTATGAATTTTATTAAAATTCTAAATTTTAACGTTTTTAAACAAAATTGAACCTATGTAGGTATATTTTTTTATAATTTTTCAAGTAAACGAACAACTAATGTTGAATTTTTTATTAGATTTTTAAAAACTAATACCCGGTGAATAAGTTTTTATCAGCAACTACAGAAAAAAATCTAAAAAAATAATAAAAATGTATCATACTAATAAATATATTAGTAAATTTCAACACATTTTGAGCATTTTATCATTAATAGAAAATGATAATTTAAATATTAGATAAAAAAAATTCAAGTATCTACGGATATTCATTTACATGTCTCATCAAAAATCAAAAGTGATTTTTTCGAAAATTTGATTTGTTTAAAAATTCATACTTATCATTAACTTTTTTTTTCTCTTTTCCCAATTTAAAAAATAGATACTATTTTTATCTAATTTCTACTAAAAACCTCTCTTAAAGTTGAAAATTAAAACATTTTTACTGGCGCAAAATGTGATGACAGAGAGTAAACACGTATTATTGTAAAACCAATATATTTATCACTCCGCTCAGAATTAAAATGATGCTGAATTTCTACCACATATTTGAGCAACAAATAATTCAATTTTAATTTATGAGGTAACTATCTTTTATACTTTTATTGGCTTTTAAGTAACTATAAATATTATACGCTGTATAATAACCCGAATTATAATATTCAATACACCTACGACCTTACACAATCTATACACTTATTTGATATTTATTACGCTGATAATAACTAAAAACAATAAAATAATAAATAAAAACTTTAAAAAAATATTTTTAGTGTCACTTTATGATATTATTTTGAATCTTTTAATAAAATGTATTTATTCAAACATACCTCCTCTAGAAATTGTGCAAGGATCTACAAGAATAGACGTCATATGATTGACAAATGTTATCCGATCATTAGGATGAATAAAATCAATAAATGCACGATCTTTCCACATTTCTTTTGAGTATCCCATGCTTTTGTGAACACTATTTGATATATTAATAATTAGACCATTGGTCATTGACACAACAACACCAAATGAATTATTTTTAACATCATTTGATTCAATTATTTCCTTGAATTGTAACTCATAGTCATTTAATACCTTTAGAACAGTATCTGTAAAAATTTAAATGATTTTTTTAATCTTAATAAATATTAAAAATCAAGAGCTGATTCGTTACTATTAGGGTTTATATTTAATAATATTTTCAATTTAAATATCCAATACCTATATTAATAAGTATAATATTACAAGCATGCACATTGCACATGTTTAAAAAATGCGATTAAAGTAATTTATTTAAATTATTTTTATAAGTTATTGTATTTAATAGGTATCAAGTATTGTTGAATATTATAAGTTAATTTAACATTTTAATGATAAAATAATAAAAGTCTAATAGTTTACCTATAATAGTAAATGATTTTTTAGGATTTGAAGTTGAGTTTGTTTGATTTAAATCCCGATATGATTGGCACAAGTAAGATAATTGCAAAAACGTATTTTCTTGATTATGGTCTAATTTAATTTCATTATTTAAATTTTTTAAATCATCAGATTCCATTTTTGATATAGAAGCTAAATGTAAAAATGCAATAAAAATTCTTTATTGCAATAAATATTTTTTTTAAATAATAATTTAGTTCATACCATCGACGTTAAATAATTGATTCGTTTGTGGCTTAAATGCTGTTGAATTTTTCTGTTTAGATTTTGAACAAGTATTACTTGGGTTTTGATTATTTATAGTGTTCAAACCTCTTAATATAGTTTGATTTGATTGTTCGGCGGGTTTAGAGTTCAAAGTTGACATTTCTCTAAACATAAAAAAAATGCTTAACATTAAAATATTCTAAATATTGTTCTTTTTCTAAATATTTTATAAAATTGTTAGATGAATTATAATAAATTATAATTTACAAATATTTTATTATATTTCAATCTAGTGTATTTCAAACTTGATATTTTAAGTTAAGAATAATAATTAAGTTAACTGAGTCTGTTTCATATATACATTTGTTTAATGCGTACAAAATATAATATGATTTGGAAATACATTTTTTTCCAATATTAAATTGTCAATTAAATAATAGTAGCTAATAATTAAATTATTATAAAAATAATGTTATGATTATTTACCCGTCTTTTTCAGTTGTTAATATAGTCGAATTCTGTTCTTCGAAACTTGATTCCGTGGATAGTCCTGGGTGACGTGATTTATCACTGCCACAATTAAATGCAATTTTAATCCAATTATAATATCATACGATATAAAGTAGTTAAGTATATTGTATATTGTAATTTTGTAAATATAAAAATTTAAAAATACTAGAATAGACGAAATTAACACTAAATTAGAGTATGTACAGTACAATAAAAATTGAAAATTAAAAACATTAAATATATACTATTTACAATTTATATAGCACGCTCACCATCATTTTCCCTTTAATAACCCATTAATTCAAATTTTGGTGATAAATATTAGTAAGCATAATCATAATAATTATTGTAACCAACTTGTTAAGGATCATATTATAATTAAATATATAAATTTACCTGGATTTGGATTGGGATGATGTACAAGAGTAGCCCGAGTCATAATCAACTCGAGTTTGATTTACTGAAAATGATGGACTTTCTTCCATTTTTGCTCAGTCCTGTAACAGATATTTGTAAAACATGTTTTTAGTATACCTTTTATACAAAATTGTGACAACAACTAAAGAAAATCGTAACCTTGTTTTTATATGTATACCTAAACAGGTACTAGATGTGGATGATTATTTTAATATTAGCCACTCATTATCTCATTCAGTATTATTTTCACTATGCTTTAAATATTTCTTGTTTTGAATTAAAAATAGTGAAAATGTATAAACTGTATTTTAATTATAATATATTTGAATTTATAATAGTGTATGTTGTGTGTGTGTGTATGTTTTTTTTTTTTTATTGGAAGAAATTTTATAGTATAGGAAATACTTCAACCTTTAACTTTGAATGTGATTCCTGGTAGAAAATTTAATTTTATTATTAATTTGGTTAAACTTTTGATTTTCTAAAAAGTTACTTTTAAAATTAAAAAATTATCAAAAAAATAGAACATACAGGCAAAACTAGTTTTTGTACAAAATCAATTTTTAATTTTAATTTATTAATTTATTTTTTTTTTTTTATATCAGAATATTAGTTGGCCTCATTAAGATAAACTCTATGTGAAAGTTTTGGGATATATTACCTTACAAATATTCTTTAATAATACAATTCTAAATATAAATTAACAGATTATAATACAATTAATTAATAATAATTTTTATTACAGGTATTGAAACATGATAGTATATAAACGACAACTATTATACTATTGTTCTCATTTTCGATCTTTTTTCTTAAAATATTTCTTTTCTGTAAAAAAATTTATTAGAAAAACCAAGATATCCTCATAAATAATATTTATAGGGATTTAAGAATAAAATAAATTTATAGTCAACATTTTTTTATAAACCGTTAAAATGAAAATTGTAACAAAATTGTGAAAATTGTTAGAAAACTTTTTATAGTTTGAAACTTTATTTAAACTTAATTAACATTTTTTAATTTTAATAGGGAAGACTTGAGAATTTAATATTACTTGTAAATTGTACCTATAACAATCTACAGATCTCAAAAATATATATGTACAATTTATTCTGTATTAATTTCAAACTTTGACGAAATTAAATATTTTTTAAAATAAAAATAAAAATTGTTTTTTGTCTAAAAAAAAACTTATTTGTACTATAATCTATATAATTTTCATAATATCTAAACTAATTTTAATCTATACACGCCATTCTACTCATTATGTTAGTATTGACTTGTAAGTTAATAATTAATAATACTTATTGTTTATTACAATTATTATTATATAATATATACAAATTTTAATTGACAAAAATAGTTTAATGTTCCATATAACTAAAATAGAAAAATAAATATACAAAAAAATATTATTAAAAATATAGGTTGAATAATTGTCTCTACTCAAAATCATTGTTTATATGGAATAATTTATCATTTTATTTAAATTTAACACGTCTATTTCAGTAAAATACTCGTTGATAAGATAAACTAAACACTAACAATATATCAAAGTGTGTCCTCCAACCTTTTCTAAATTTCATATCCTGAAGCTAAATATTTTCTGAGTATTTTAATTTATAAAAATCGAATTTTGAATGAGTATTTAATTAATTATTGGTTAAAATTATTTAAAGTTTTGATGAGAGAATGGTGAAGGTACTCTACAATATATTGTTCACTACTCCACGACATTGTTTATCTAAACTGTAAACACTTATATTAAATATTATAACTAATAATCTATTCAATTTTTATAAATTTATATTCTCAGAAAAATATTCTACTTTGAGATATAAAATTAAAAGTGTATGTTATTATTTAAAAAAAATAGTAACGTAAAAAAAATGACAATGACATAAATTGTGGAGTCATAAATTTTTTTCAAAATTTTTTTAGCAATATCTTAAAATTGTGCAAGTAAAATTATTTCAGAAATATAAATTTTTTGCGAGATAATGAGTGTTTATACTCAGTTTGGATTTACTCTTTGTTTCAATCTCAACCTATAAAACTTAAGCAGCTAAACCCTAATTTATAATAAACATTTAATGGCAAACTACATTACCTAAACAATATAGCGTAATAGATACGAAGCGGTTAAATAGAAAAAAAATTTGTGCCTCACCGGTAAACTGCTTAATGTCGTGACAAAAGATCAACAGCTATTATGGTCAAAGTCGTTTTTTGGTGGGACGACCGTGGGACCGATTACGTGTCGACACTTGTGTGGCAGTATGGGATGTGGTTCCGTTTGTCGACAAAAAAATAAAACGTATGACAATGGTAGTTTAGCAACGACGAAGACAATTGGCGGTGCAAGTGATGGTACACAGCAGCGCAACGACGACGATCGAGCGCGCCTGTTGCGGTTGACGGTAGTGAATACCTCACGGGGTAGGTGAAAGAAAACACATACAAAAACGCTCGATAATAGCCTTTTTATTATTATTGTTATAGTTAATTATTGTGTGGAACACCGAATAGGAGTATATAGAAGAAGGGCGATGGAGTGTAAAAACCTTCATTGTCATTTTTATTAGGTAATGTTTTTTTCCACACTTTTGATTTTATCATGATTATTTTTGAAGTATTATTAAGATTTTAAAACTTTATTATTTATTTATTTCAGTGACTGACCTAGGATAAATATTAAGACAAACTCAGTTATAAATATTACTTTTAAACAATTTGTTGTACTTGATGGTCTTAATATATTTTTTAAATTTATTTCATAGTCACTTTAGCATATTATATTAATAATAATAAATATCTACAGTTAAATAATATAGAACATATTTTTGACAAAATTATTATATAAATATTCAATCTGAAGATACAGGGTAATGTTTATAACTTGGCCAGATGGGCATCCAACTATGACTCAATTTTAGTTTACTAGTTTATTGACTATAATAATTTAAAGTTTAATCAACTCGTTATTAATTTTTATTGAATTAATTGGAATAAATTATTTCATTTACTAAAAATAAATATTTGTTTTTAACTAACTCTTAAAACAATTTTATATTTTTTATACACTGAATCGATAATCTAATTACACATGAACAAATAAAAAAAATATTCAATTTAGAGATAAACGGCTAAAATATAATTGGCAAACATTGTTCATTATTTTAATTTTAACATTTAAATACAATCTTAAAATAAGCAATATTATTGTAATTATTAAAATCATAATTAATTGATTTATCATTTTTCTCCTCGATTACTTTATTTACAAAAATATATAATATTATTGGAATTCATCATTAGGTGACTTAAGTAAAATGGTATTCAGTTATTATGCTGGAAATCTATGATTAACTCAGGTTAAAGAACAAAATTAAGTACCTATATTAATGTTGAATATTTAAGTAAATAATGGTATGTTTAACGTAGGAAATCCAAAGAATTAAATATATATTTGTAAATGTATTATTAAAAAAAAAAGACTAATTAATTCTTAAATTAAATTGTTGAATTCCATACCATCTACTTCTTTTCGGTTATTTAAACGATATAGAAATTTCGTACAAATATTAAGAGAATCAGCATAATATTATTTAAATCAAGTCACTTGTGAACATCCTTTGTTACAACTTTTCTTTGCAGTCATTAGCGTTTTATAGACTATTGTTTTAATACTACTTTTAGTGCTGTTTCATTCTGTTAAAAAAAAAATTAAGTACAGAAAAAAAATATAAAATAATCCATTATGATTATAATTATTTCAATGATAGTATTTATTTTATGGTTGTTTGTTAAAACATAAATAATTATTTATATTTATCAATTATTTTGTTGGCATTTATTCCAAAATCAGTAATATTTTTGTATTTATGTGTATGTGTGTGTGTATTAGAGCATATTTTAACATATAAAATAGGTGGCATGAGTGCCACTTAGTGAAAAATTAGTGCCATCTTGTGGTTAATGAATGTCACAATTCAAAAATATAAAAGATACCCGAGGTAGATATTTGGCCTAGTCTTTATTTCTTATAGACTATAGTGATAGTGCCACCTAGTAAAACATTCTTAAAATATGATTTGGTGTATGTCATTAGATTATCAATTAAGTGTACAAAAAAAAAATATATATATATATTTAATATTTATATTTATATGTATAAAATTAAATTATATGATGATATAAAAAAAGTATTTAGCTACAGTAAATAAAATTAATTTCAATTATTTTTAGGAAAAATGTAAATTCATTTATTTAACTTTAGAAAACTCATCAAAATTTTCAAAAAAAAAGCTCTAACATAATTCATTAAAAATATGTTATTACCATTTAACAAAAATTAAGTCGAATCAATCCATAATCATTAAGAAACCACACGTAAAACGACATAAGGTACACTCTTTGTCTCTGTATATATATTAACGTTGGTGACGTAAAAATGTATAGAGTACCTACAGAAGTTTAGTCACACGCCGTGCTGTGTGACGAGAAACGTTTCGAATGCACCAACACGTGGGACCCACAATCGGTTTACGACGAGTCACGTAGCTTGCCGCGTGCCCGCGTGACGTATATCAGACCTACGTCCGGGAGTCACATTATATCACGACGCAATCGTATTACTACAGACATTAACACACGTGTTATCGCTGCACGTGTGTTTATTGTGTTGTATAGTTATATATAGTGAAGTGGTGTGAACGTATTGTAGTTTTCGTCATCGTTACCGCCATATTTTTGCTAAGTAAAAGAAAAACTTATTAGGAATGTTGTATTCAATTTAAAATTTTTTTCACTCGCAAAGAAGAATTTTATCGTTCAAAGTTGTTGAAAAAAAGACTTGAAAAAGTCACGAATTTTAAATGTCTTTAAGTATTACGTAGTCTATGCGTTTAACATAGCAAATAGAAAGCAAAAATATTTGTGAAAGTTATTTACAATTTTAAATGCCAAAAATAAGTCTTATCTTTATCATTAAATTTTCATAGAATAGATCAAATTACTCTAATATAAAATAAAAGACGAGTAAAATAAATTATTTTAAACGTGAAATTTACTATATTATGAGTTAGGTGAATACAACACTTATGCATGTGACATCCAATTGAAAAATTATGAATAAACAACATCAACCACATATTAGAAAAAATAGTATAATAAGAATTTAAAAAAAAAATGTATATATTTATTATCTAACTTATTACTAGGTATTATTTTCCAAATAATGCATAAATACTTCCTACACAATTTTTATTCCGAGTATAATGATTTTTATAACTTAATACAAGATCATACATAAATTTTTTTTGTAAGCAATTTAAAAATACGTAAGCTCAGTATTTTTATAAATATTTTTAAAATTTAAATTTTGTTAAAATTGCGAATATTTGTAAATTATTTGAAAACATTTTTTATTTCAATGGTTAAGACTTTGTACGGGTTTCTGTCTCCTAAGACCCTATATGGTAACCAAGTACACCCACTGGTTAAGGTTTGAAAGTTAAATACGAGTTTTTTTCATAAGAATATGGTGAAATTAATCTAAATTAACACATGGGCTACCAAAATTTAGACAGTGTTTAAATCAATATTTGTAGATAATTTAAGAACTTATAAATTTATTGAATTATTTAAACAAGACGTTAGGTAAGCATGCGTTTACACTTTACACAAATGATCATTTCATAATTACTAATAATTCATAATTGGTAAACAAATAGATGTAGTATATTATAATTTATGTATTAAAATATGAGATTACTGAAGAGTATTGACAAATTTTAGTTAAAAATATAAATTATTGAAGCTAAATAAATTTTAACGAATAGTTAATTAATTATATTAATTGTATTTTAAAAAATGTGTGAAAATGACTTAACAAATTGTTTTTATTGGTATGAAAAATTATAGATTTAAATTTATGAGACAATTACCTGCACCCCATATATCTATCTGATAATTTATACATTATTATATAATATATGATTACGTATTAAACAACGAATAAAATTACCTTATAATATTTTAAATCTTTTCATGTTATTACATAAAATATCAAAGCTTAAAACCGTATTATTATTATTATTATTTATAAGTGGCTTACCTCTTAAACAATTTATCAAAGAATAAACAATTTACAAAAGATACAAAAACATACATTTTTATATTTAAATATGTCAACTTTTAGTTATGATTATGATCCGTAATTAATTTATACAGTAAATAGATAAATCACAAAATGTCGTGATACAGAACGAACGTGTCGACCGCTTCGAAAAACTTCAGCAATAAACTAACAACCAACTAATAATGTGTTAATATACGTTCCCCTGACATAATAAGACAACACTATCCCATGGAAAATCCGATTTTCGTGAAAATATGAGATCTATATTATCTAATAAGTTAAGTGTTAACAGCCACTGTTACGGTTCATCTTTTACTCCAGGCGTAATTTGAGATTGTCCAGCCATCATAATACTAAACTGTTGTTCGTACGCCACTCAGCCGTGTTAATCATATATCTAAGTCTCTCCAAATAATGCAATTATTTTACCGCTTATTTGTTCCACTAAACAATACAATAATTTAATTAGGCACACACAGTTCCATAATTATTACTTTTCGACCTTCGTGGAGTCATTGGTGAATTTTATGTACCTATATCACTTATTTTTGCTTCAGTTTAGATAATTATTACAATATTACTATATTACATTATTTCGTGTTATTTGAAATATTGTTATATATTTTTTATTATTAAGTAATTATATAAGTTAATAAGTTAAAATTAATTATATATATGTAAGCTTTAAATTATAAGAAAATAATAATAAACAAAAAAAAAACACTGTATTTTTAATTTTTTATTCCTATATAATGTTGTATAATACAATATTACAATAAATCATGCCAATCATGGTTATAAAAATTTTATTTCTTTAAAACTTTTTTACTACGAAGTTGTATATAATATTGTCATAAGTTGATAACTGAATTGCTCATTTCAAATTTAATTGATAAAATTCCTAAATTTACAAGACGTTTCTGTTTTAGCGCCAAACTGCCAAAGTACCTATAGATAATTTCCACAACTATTAATTTATTAATTTGCGAATACTTCGTTCACGATAAGTTATATTCACTAAAAGTAAAAGATAAATAATTGTTAGAGCTATTGTTTGTTCTTGTATTTTTAAAATTATAAAAATACAAATGTAGATACAAAATGTTTTGTATGTATTGGAAATTCAAATTTGGGCCAAATTACTTATTTAATCAATTAATAACAATGTTAAAATTGTTTTGTTGTAATTTAAAAAGATTTTACGGTATTTATAGAAATATGTTATTACATTTTGAGTTATTATATAACAAGCTGTTATAATATATTGTAAAAATATATTTTATTATAATAATTTAATACTAATGATAAAATAAACGCAATATTTTTGGACAAAAGTTTATCAGTATTCCGTGAATGTAAAATAAATGAATTTATTACCTATAGGTTCCATTCAGAATTGTTTTTTGTTTACAATGATACATAATTGAATTCAAATTTAACACACTCATAACAGTGACCCACTCGACACCTAATACACAGTAGAGTAGTACCCACTTTCCTGCCTTTTTTTAAGTTATTTATTCTTATATTTATAAATACACTCAGGGACGCAATCTTTTACTCTCATGTATTGATACATTCTTGCATCAACATGCAACCTGAGTCGGTGGCGTCATTTTAGGAGAGGTGAGCAGGTTGTGTGGTGGCACCACTTACTTTTAAAATAATCCAAATTAGTTTGCAGAAATAACATGCATCATTATTTATTTAATTAAATTAAAACTTTATGTTTTTATTGACATTTGAAATTAATAAACAATAAATAGAATGCTATCGATTAATTTGAGTGATCAATAAACATTACAATAATTATTATATACCTATATAACTACAGCTAGGTATATGATTAAGTATAAAATAAGAGATAATTATCATTGTAGATTAATCTAAAACCGTTGCTAATCATACTAAACCACGTGTTCAATTATTTTTTGAAACCATAGTTCGTGATCTATAAATCATATTTTTAATTGTTTTTACGACGTCTAGCTGACAATAATAACTGATACATTTTAATGGAAATTAACTGATAAATTAAAATTCAACAATCGCTATTGATTATATTATTGTAATATTAAAACATTTAAAACATTTAAATTGTAGTCCGTAACATTTGTATTTATAGAAAATAATAATGTACATAGGAAATAGATATATGGTATTATAGTCTGGTGAAATTTCAAAATAACTGACTTGAAACCTTGTACAACTGAAAAAAATTAAAATGACGCCCCTGATGTAAACTGATTCCGCTAAACATAAGTAATAAACATTTCATACAAATTAAATCATTATGTAACAATAATATATATTATTGTTACATGACACCTATGTATGTGTCAATTCCGTAGTAGGCAATAGTGGGATATTTATGCTGAGATAAACATTGTTAATGATTGTGAGGCCTGTGGCCAATACGCACTGTTTATCGAAAGGGCAGTTCGAGACTGACCAGCAATAAACACGAACTCACCAAAAAACATGAACTCACCAACACCGGGATTGTTTACCACCATCTACATTTTGTTAAGTACAAACCAAAAATATATTTTGAACAGAGATTTATAAACCAAACGTGTTTTATTTATTGATAAGATCCCACATACCGTGTTCTAACCCCCCAGCTACGGAAAATTTATCCATAAGGACCAGAAAACCTTCCCTGGATAACTAATATAGTAACTAGGTTCCCCAGCCACGTTACAATTATATAATATTACAATTCATATTAATACTCAATAGTAATTACATAAGTTTAGGATATTCTGTGACAAATATACATATATCTTACATTATTTTACGAAGGCTTCGTTTGTGTTGGATTATTTCTTTAGGGCAGGTTTATGTAAGAGTCGTCACCTGGCTATGTGGAATACTGGAATACCGTATACTATAAAATTACTGGGTGGTTTAATAAACATGTATTCAGTACGAATCCACAATTTTTCCTCAACTATGAATTTATTCAAATTTTAATTTGAATTTTATAATATTTATTACTTATTTGTCAAAATCCCAAAAATGTTTAAATTATTTATGTTTAGTTGAAAAATTATAAAACTCAAAATGTGTGTTGATTTAAGAATTTGTTACAAAAGTCCTCATAAGTAAATTTTTACTTTTTTTACGGGTATTTTAAATTTAAATTTTGATAAAATTAGTTATTAAACAAAAAATAACAATTTTAGTTATTTTGTTGTATTTCAAAACCATTCATGGGAACTTTAAATTACTACGTAGGTATATATTATTATAATTTATTATATAGCATAACATTTTCAAAATTTTTAAAATAATTTTAAGCTATTGCTTATTTACACTAAATTATTAATATTATAATTAATTACCATAATCTTCTTCATTGGCATCACAACTCTTCAAGAGTTTTTGCCGCCACCGACAACTCCCTCCACTCTTCCCGATTTTGTAACTTTTCTTCCCAATTTGATATCCCTAATTTCTCTTGGTAGAGACCAAGAGGACGTCCAAAAAAGCGATGGATAGATGGTATAAATTACCATAATAGCAATATTAATAATTGATGTATATTTATACAAATATGTATTTAACAATATAGGCTGGCAGAACGTCTACGCTCAAAATCGTTTTTAGTATGAACTAAATTCAAATTCAACACAATGTTATTAATGTTATTATTCAGTGATCAAATCAATAACGAAGAGGTACATTCACATATACTGAATTTATGAACAGCATAGTTACGGAACTTATTTTTTAACTTATAATTTATTTATATTATTTTATCAAAATTTTATAATTTAGAATAAATGCTTAGGTTTAATAAGTACAAATATTTCCTAGATGCTTTTTTCAAACTTTAAGCCGCTGCGTAAAAAGGAACTCAATGAGCTTTACTCCCTCTTTCCTCTCCTGCAGCATTGTTTATTTAAATAAATAATATTAAATAGTAGGTACACAATATAGTTATCCACAGTGGAGACTTGTATTTTTTTTTTACATTTGGATAAGCCACAATGGGAATTGGTGGAATAAGCCTCACAATTCATTATAAATATAATTCTTTTAACGCCACTAAGCGCCGTCATAGATTTCTCAATTTTACATCGATTTTTCGAACCAAGTGGACCCTACTACTTTAAGAATTTCGTTTATCCCGCCTGAGGATCACCGTAAATATGGAATGAAGAATGGGTCTGTGGCACCTCCAACATATCATGCAAAGATGTTTACCATTCTATCATTTCTATCTCATCAATCTTGACTCATGGGCCAATCCTAACCTACAGCTTTCAGATGCGTTTAACAGTTTCCAGCATCCAATACATTTCAATATTTCATACATTCAGTCACTTTAAAAAGTAATTTTTTAATTAATGATGTAGAAGGCAATACATAAATAATAATTATTAACATGTTTAATATACTAAATTATTAAATATAAATGTTATTAATAAATAATAATAAAATTAATAAAATTGTTACTTCTTTATTTATTATTTAGAAGTGACCACATATTTTTTTAGGTATGTTGTTCATAATTTATATTTATTTTTAGACAACATACTCGTACTTCATCAGATGATCTAGCACAATAATGCCAAAGAATTATTTTTGGGTATATATTTTTTTAACTGGTTGCCAACATCAGTTATTTTACCTAATATTGCTGAAGCCTTATCATTATCACTAACATTAACAAATGTAACCAAATTATTTTTAAAATAGACTTCAATTAAACCATCCATTACAAGATTTAATATAATTATTGTGATTAGAAACAAAAATTCAAAAAAAATAACATTTCTAAACTTTGATTCTTTTTTATAAAAACTCCTCATTTGAGAAAATTGGCTAATGTAGGTATATACAATTCTACCTATTTTACTTCATCTATATAAATTATTTTATTATTTCAACTTATTAGACGTGTTTATTTGTGATGATAATACTTTGAAACTTAATAAAGGTACGTTGAAAATAGAAGAAATATTCTAATGCATGATTATTGAAAAAATTAAACCATAAATATAAAAATTAATTAATATTTTTCTTACATATTTAATTTCAACAACATTATGTATTATCTTGTATAACTTCTACCTTATATACGCATAAGATTAAACAATAAAATATGAAAGAAAAATCAAATTATATAAATTATTACCATGTATAAACTCATAATATTTTCAAAAATTTAGTACAATTGCATGTACTGAACACTATTCAACAAGACAAGACAATACTATCCTTTGAAAAAGAGTACCTACGTCTAATCACCGTCGATATAATTGCATTTTTTACTTAGTCTGCTGGCGCATAGGTATTCAATAATATCAAAGAAAAACGTAATATTATTTTCAACAAGTGCAGTCCTTAAACAAATGACCAATATAATTTTTTATTTAAAAATAGTTGTTTCATCTGTAAATTACAATTATTTATATATTTTTTTTCATGTTCAATTATATCATTATAAATTATTTTCTATATTCCTTACATCATTGATCATATTATGTCTTATAATAATTAATATTAACACGAGATGTTAAATATTTTTATTCCAACTCTAGCCTTGATATTTTATAATTTGAAATTAATGCCAGCAGTAGACTAATAAAAAGTTTTACTGTATATAACAGGGGTTCAAAATTTATTATGAATTTTAATTATTAAATTCTAAGCAGAGCGATAAATGTATTGATATTATGATGTATTGTTTTTTTGTATAGGTGTGTAAATGAGTACACGGTAAATAAATAGATTTATTGAAAAAGTAAGAGGCTAGTAAACATTAACAGTGTATTTATGTTGGTTTTTACAATACTTCAATTTTAAAGTTATGACTTCATGAGCTTCTTCAAATTTCAGTATTTTACATTCTTACTCAAAAATTAACTTTTTTTTTTTTTTTTGCAGTACTTACACAATTTATACCCACAGGGCAGAATAATTAGTATATATCATAAATGAAAGAATACACACCTATAAACTAACTTAAAAATTAAAATAATGCAAAAAATCTAAATAAAGTCATAGAAAATGTTCTTACTTTTAGGCTTTAAATTTTATAACGTAATTTTATTTTAAAAAAATAGTTAATAACACAAAATTAAAAATTGGTTTTGGTTAATACATATTTACTCTGTTGCGCATTTAAAAGTCAGCATATTATGTAGGCAAGATATATCCCAAGATGGCACATTAATAAACCTCTTAAATTTAAATTTAAAATTATTTTAGGCAAGTTTGATATGTTATATTGTTTTATACATAATTACAAGAATGATAAATTTAATTGGAAATAATATAAAAATATAAAATTACAACTTCGGGATTGACTGATTGTAGACATTTTAATAGTAGGAAACTAACTTGTTTTATTTAAATAGTGTATTGTCTATCAATGCTAGAGACAATTTATTATAATTGATATTGTAAATGAATAATGTTTGTATTTTTATACTTAACTGAATTCTCTATCATTATAATACATAATATATTTATTATTTAATACCAATAATAACAAAAAGTTGTTTGTTCAATTGAAAATGTATTTAAATTGCAAAACATTAAATACACAATAAAATTAAACCATATTAAGTACATTATTTTTAAACTTACTATTGTATACCTGTTATAATAACTCTATACTAAATAATATAAAATTATAAAATATTTACAAGAAATAGATTTTGTACATAAATGATACATCACATATTAATTTTAATATTTTTAAAACAATTAAATTTCTGTATTAAGTTCACTTAAACCTTCAGGTTCTTGTACAGCTTCAGGAAGTGGACAATATATATTGGAACAAGAATTTTCTATAAAATAATCACCACCCATTTCAGCATACATTTCAGGTGTAAGCAAATATTTATGAAAATCTTGTTTATTAGCAAATTCCTTAGCACCAAACCAAGCATCTAAAATAGGGGAGTCAGATAATTTTACATTAATATTAGTTTCTAATGGTCTCATTTCCCGAAGTTCTCTATAAACTCGTTCCTTGAAAGCAGGTAGTTTAGTTGGACCACCAGTTAAGAACACATTTTCTGCTAGATTATTAGCTGTTTGGGCATCATATTTTTTTAAAATGAATTCTATAGTATCACTTATTCCACCTTGACCACAACCAATTATTGATGGTTGGAAAAGAATTTCTGTACATCTCATCCGTTCTATTCCAAAATGTAACTGATGAGCTTCTTTGGGATTTTGTTCTTCATTGGTGTTAGAGCTAACAAATGTTGGATCATAAAATCGCAAAACTTCTTCAAGCTCTGAAATTTTTTCTTGTTCCTCCTCACTATCAGTATCACCACCTTCCTAAAATTTACATTTGAAACTTTTTTATAATAAAAATAAAATAACAAATATTGTTTTACTTATTGTAAACATAGAAATCAAGTAAAAAAAGTGTCATTACTGAGTGGCTTTTTTTATTAGTCAACTTTAATAATAATATACTACCTGTCCATACACTAATTTAAAAAAAAAAACCATTTTAACATAATTGTATATTTCATATAAAAAAAAAGAAAACATTTTTAAACATTACTACAATAAAATTGAATGTTTAAATTAGTTATCAAATATTTAGCATGTTACCAGTAATGTATTTTTATGCCTATGGATTTAATTAGTTTGATTAATATAAAGATTTATAACAAGTCATAGGATTGTATCTATGGGCTTTGATTTCAAATAAATATACTGTTATTAAATCAGTAAAGACGTCAAATTTTTAAACTTAAGATAATTGAATATTGTTACATCCCGACTTGTTGATTCTCGTATCAACGCAAGAATAAAAATGTAATGTATTAAATGTAGAAAAATCTTTACTTAATGTTAACTTAGAATACAAAAATACAATATGTTAAATATAAGATGGTGAGCTGTATTACGCCCTGGATCCAAAATACTGATAAATAAGCATGTCTAAAGATAAGTCGATCCAATGATTATACGAAACAATTTATATCAGTCAAAAATAAACTAAAATAGTATACTTAAAAAATTAAAATTGTTATTAGCTATTACAGACTAAAAATTAGATTAAAAAATATTCTTACCACAATAAACTGAACTTACTTTATTTATAACTTTGTAAACATCCCAGTCTTCATCTCTACTACCAAAATCATCATCTCTTTTATCTTTCCTTGCTAACTGGCTAATTAATCGCATTCTTTCTAAAGATGCAGCAGTTCCTCTTTTAGCCATATCTTGTCTACGCTGTTTTCTAACAGTTTTTTTATCAATTATATCTTGCCTTTTTTTATATATATCTTTAAGCCAAGCTTTTGAAATAGACTCTTCTTTAGGTAATTGAATCTTATTTTTAAAAAATCTTAACTTAGGCTCTTCTGTTACGTGTTCTTCAACATTGGAAGCATTATGAGAAGCAGCTGCAATTTTTGATTTTGCTCTATCAATTCTGGTTTGAAGATCAGTAATTAATTTTCTTAAATCCTTTTCATTTTTTAATCCATGAGATCTCAATACTTCCTGAGAACATAAAAAATTAAACTTGTAATAAATATAACATCTAATTTGTTGTTAGAAATAAAGGTATTTGACATATTATTATGTAACCTACTGGACCAACTACAAATTGAATTTCAAACTTTCAAATGCTTATAAATAAATGTTTCCTATGTATCTTTATTATTTTTTAATAACTATATTAACAACATAAGAGGAAGGCATCTTGTATTCAATTTTCAAATCTTAAATAAGAATATTAAACATTTTATGCATTTTTAACAATAAAATACTTTAATTTTGTATGTATATATTTAAAACCCAGAGAGAAAAACTGTTAGAAAAATGTATATTTGATATGAAAAAACTACTTCAAGTAGAACACAGTAAAAACAATTTTTTTGTTAAATTAAAACCTAGACAACAGAGGCTAAATTTTTTTTTTTTTTTATGTCACAAATGGCACAATTGCTAAAACAATAATAAAACCATATTATAATACTGTCTCCTAAATATAGTAAAAAAATTCTTTTGAATAAGAATAATTCTTAGTGTAGCTCAAGTGTTTGATCAATTTTGCCTGATCTAATTTTTATACAATTCTCTTCCACTCTCCTATACATAACTTATTCCTTTCTTAAAGTACTTTTGAAGTGTATTACGAGGAAATAAACTATCTGTTACTTTTCTTATAGAAGCTGGTAATTACTCAAGGTAGTTTCTTTACTAAAACACTAAAAATTATAATCTTTATATTGCTGAGAGTTGAAATATTCAATCTTAAACTCAGTAATTTAACCACTTTTGCAAATTAAATCTATAGAAATCTTACTAATATTCAATAATAAAATAATTCCCATAGAAAACTCAGTTTTTTAATTAGACATTCACTTAGGTAAACAATAAACTTGTAGTACTCACACTACAACTTAAATTAAAACTTCATAATAGTATAAGATACCTTTTTTGTACAAACATCTTTTTTAAACTCATTGTACTTGTTATCTAATTCGCTATAAATTATAAAATATTTTTCAGTGCAATAATAATCATGGATAGTATTTTTAAACAAATGACTCCAAACTGGTATGTTATGCTCCTAAACTACCATTGTGTGACTGTGACATACCATCACTGTGCAACCAAAACCCACAGCATAAAGCCATGAAACTTTAATAACAATATAATGACTATTTTGACACAAAACTCTTAACATGATTACATGATAAGAAAAAAATGTCATCAAATACTAATTATTTGAATATTTACTTTAACTTCTTCAATAGGTTCTCCATCTTCAATCATATCTCGGATCATTAATAATTGATGAACTTGTTCTTCGTCTTCTGCTAACTATAAAACATTTTTCAAAATTTTGTAACTTTATATTTATAAATATAACTAATATAAATAGCATAAACATTTTTACTTTTTCATCTCTTTTTCTAGCATTCATCTCTACTAATTTTTTAGCCATTTCTCTTCTTTTGTCTCGTTGTTGATCTGGTGTTAAAATAACAGCCATAGAATAAGGAAGTTGTATTCTTTTCACATTACTATCATAATACTCTGCATCTGACCATTGTTTTAATACATCAGTATAATGCACCGCCAAAAACCCGTGTTCATAAAGCAACTCCTTAAATATTATTTTTATAATAGTCAACCTAAATTAAAGTAATGGTATTTTATTATTAAAATACATATTGTTATAAAATACCTCGGCTCGGCTTGGTGTTATAGCATTATAATGTGCCGGATATTTAAGTTGTAGAAGTTTGTGTAAATAATATGTTATATGATATCCGCCGACATCAATTCGACGACTATTTATTAAATCAGGAATACCTTTGATTACAGGTATAATATGTGTTGTATGATGGCCACAATTCACAATGAGTCCTGTTTTTTCATTAAGACCATTATGTTGGTAACTGAATAAACCGTCTATCCCATAACAAATGCCCGGAACATGGTAACATTCAAACAATAGCTCTGACATTACTGAAAAACAATATTAAAAAGTATAACACAAGCACATTGTCTAACAGTTAAAATATTTACATAGCCGGGAATAATTAGGATTGGCAACTGGTTCTGTTATTATAATTGGGTGGTTTATACTACCATTAGTATCAATGCCCAAATGTGAAAAAGTGTAATCAAAAATCTGTTCTTGAACATTAAATTGTGTTATTACATTGCGATCAAATTGTGATTTCAACTGAAATCTGACTGCTTCTATGTTTGCTATATCATTTCCAATAAGTGTCTCGCCATCCTAAATATACATTTAAAATAAATTAAAAACCTTTAATCAACATGACTAATAAACTTGTTACTTTTTTTCCTCGTTCTTTTCTTGGGCGAGCTAATATATTTTTAAATATGAGATTTGGAGCATTAGATGTTGCCCACCCAGCTTTACAAGTAAACGAACCTGATAAAATAAATGGGTATTTATTATAAATAAATTCTAATTAATTATAAATGTATATAGTTACCATTATCAATGACTATTGGTGTTTTTGAATTTCGTAAAGTTGGTGTGTAATCGTAATATTTATCTGGAACTAGTTTGAGATCCTTAAGTATAATAACTTCTTCTGCCATATTAAATAAATAGTGAGGTGAACATTTATAATTTAATGTAATTAAAATTAAAAATATAATACGTCAAATATATTTTGGATAGATAACTTAATAGTTTACAATTCTTAAATAATATTGTAACAATTATTAATAAATAATAGGTAAAAGGTAAAACATAAATGTTAATAATTAATTATTATAAATAACAATTAAATAATTATATCATTTATTTACATCGGTTTTGAATTTATTTGAAAAATTAATGTTTTAAAAATTTCGTTATCTAAACATCAAAACTAATATGATAATGATAATTACAGTGTTGGCAACATTTTAACATATTATTTGCTATTATTAAGTCTCGTTGAATATGAGGTTGTAAGTTGTAACGGTCTAAGTAATCCACAGACTATACTAGGTGGACTCGCATTGATATTTGATTCGTAATAAATTCGTATTATTCGTAACCTCGTTAGTCGTTAGTCGTTACCTGTTGGTAGATTCAAACCTTAATAAGTTTATAAACTTCCACTTCGTTACCAACTAAATGAGATTGACCTTTTATTTCCTACACGTTTTTAAAGCTCAAAGCTCATCCACTGATCTACCTACTTCACTCTTACTGGCCTTATTCATACAAGCATTTATCTCTATAGTAATCTGATGCTAAACCATCTCAAACGACTCGGAACTGTTCACCCTCATTTTATCTATAATTATTAATTTATACAATTGATGCCACTAGCCACTAAAGTACCTTAAATTTATTTATTTATATTATTCTAGCCTATATAATCACACGAGGGATAATCCACATTCCACAGTTCACTTAAACATTGTTTCTTTGTTACATTTATTCACTGTTATGTATTTTTTCTACTGTCAAACATTCTGAATTATACATGTCCGACCTGATAACTGCTATATAAAATCTACGTTTTAATTTCAATAGTATTCTCTTGTAGGAGCAGCAGATGGGTTATTTTTGGCTTTCTGAGAAATTTTAAGGACCACCACATAGGAAAAAACCACTTGTTTCATTTGCAAATAAAAAATATTAACTGTTTAACAAAATAAACTTTTTTAAAAATATTTAATTTATTTTTTACATTATAAAATAGTACTTACATATCAAGTATTTTCAGCCGTTTAACGAGTAAACGCTAGTAGTATTTACTATTTAGCATAGACGTGTACAGAGTGTTACAGATTTAGTACAATTTTTTATTACAGGTAAGTACCTATTCAGTTTAGGCGATGGTTATTTAGTTACAATACTACTGACTACAGTAGGTAGTAATAACAGTAAAAAATTTAATTTTATAGGTATCATGTTATAATATTAAATTCTAATCATTTTAACATGGATTCTGCCTCTGCGTAAATAATAAATAAAAATATAATTATTTATAGAAAGTTAAAAAATCGATATTTTAATTAAACAAATTAAACATTCAATATATTCATACAGATTAGTTACCTACGAGTTTACGATTTATGCCATATAGATCATACCCATGCGCACGCCTTAGGTAAATAGTATGTCTTACAGTGGTACTAATTAGAAACCATATGTCCATATATGATATTCATAACTAAGTGGTAACTGGAAAATCTGTGTTACTTCTTAATACTAATTACTAACTACCTACAAATCTCATCTGACACAAATATTTCGAGATTGACGATTGTTGTCTTTGATTCTTTATTATCTGTAGGTAAGTATAAAAAATGATCTGACAGATGATTACAACATACAACAAAAATAATGTAGGTAGTGGTGCACTAAGAAAAGATTTTTAAAATTTATATTCAAAATACGGAAATCGAATATTTTGTATACATATACATAGTTTAAAGTAAATTAAAAGTATAAGTAATTATAGTAAAAACAAAAATAAATAGATAATCTTAGGTATGTGAAAAAAATATAACAACAAAAATGTTAAATATTTACAAAGTAGTCAAAATATTTTGAAAACTACCAGGCATATAAAGTACTGATAGGTATATTTATTTATGATATAAATTAGGGTTATTTATAACTATTTGTTTTTTAATTATTTAAAAGTAAGAAAATAATTTAGTAAGAAATCATTATTTTACATTAAAAAAATATTTGTGGAATTACATTCACCCATTTTTTCTTCTAATTTCCAGCACTTAATAATAACTCATGAATTATGAGAAACTGTACTATATTTTTAAACCTTAGGTATAAATTTTAAACATTTAACGAAATTTATTAAAATTCTAATTTAAAATGCTTATTAAAAAATATACTGTTGGATATTATATACCTACATTTTATTAATTGAAGATAATTTATTTTTCACCAAGTGCATGAAATATAATTTAACATTTTATATAATAATCTACTGTACATATTATAAGTTAATAGTTAATTTAATTTATACAGATAATAATGATGTTTATTTATTTTATAAATTTACACCCAACAGGGAATATGTAATTTTAATGGTATAATATATTGTATTAACATAAGAATACAAGAATAATATGTAAAAATTAGATGTATGATTTAATAAGTAATAAAGATTAACAATAAGAATATATTAAGTTATTTTATACAATAGATATTATATTTATGAGATAAACCAAGCAGTAGAAATAAATAAATGAATAAAATTAGGGTCTTCATTAAATTTATTAATTAATTGTTGGTTTATTTCATAGTTATTATTATTATTTTTTAACATCAATTAAGAAAAATAAATAATACCAACTTTTCTTTAACTACTAGTTTGTATTGACACAGATATATGGTAAAATACTAAAATATGATAATAAAAAACTTGTATATACAACATTAATAATATATATTAAATATAAAATAATTTGTTTTGGTAAAAATAATAAGATATTTTACTTTTCAACATGTTAATAAAAAAAATACTCAACTAAAATTTATATTTAAATGTTTAATTTAAAAAGAAATTTGTTTTGTTCATTTTGTAAAACGAATCCCTGCTTTTTCAGATTATGACATTGCAAGACTAAATGAGGCATATTTGTAAGGTCCACCCAGCAATCGTCTTCATCTTCATCATTACACTCCACTAGTAACTTTAAACATATTAATGCATTAAGTAAATTAAATGCCTAACAAATATTTATTATTATTAAATTTATGATGATTTGAATTATTATTGTACAAATTCATTATCAATGTCATGTTAGAATTTATATTTTATAATTATAAACTTACACTTAAAATTTCTTTCAATGTAGATGAAGGATCTACTTGAGATAACAATGTATACTGAAAATAAAAATAAATATCGTTAGTCAGTAATAACTCATAAAATTATTATTATATTATACAGTGTTTCTTTTAAAAGTTAAAACACTAAATATTTCTTTCTTTTGTATTTCTTTAGATCAATTTTTTTTTTTAAGCCTATTTGTTTTTAAAATATGGCTATAATAGCAAAATTTACTAAATAACACATTAAAGTCTTAATTTAAACAACTCAATAACTGAATTTTTTGACGATCATTTAATGATTATCTAAATTTCTGTGTAACCGTATATTTTAAACCCATCTTATACTGGTAATTTGGTCAATTTTAATTTTAAAGTCAAGATTAATATGAGTTTTGATCTATTCAAATGTGGTGTTACTGTTTAAAACAATTCAAATTATAATGTATGTGTGCACAATGAAAGATCTAAACATTTAAAAACTATTTTAAAAGTACATATCCAAGTTCTCCTCAGCTCCTATTGAAAATCCATTTTCAATCTGTTCATTGAATAGTAATATTTTGTGTTTTTTTTTAAGGGGTATGAGATTAGGTCTGAGATTATTATTAATTTTAGAATCTGTGATATCATGTTAAAGATAATAATAAATTAATTTACCATATCAGATTTGCATTCCTTGAATTCTCGGGCAACTTCAGTTTCCATTTCTGTACTTATAGTATTTTGAGCTTCAATTTTGTTTAATTCTTGTTGGAAATCTTTCATAAATATTGATAAATTGTTGAACCTATGAACAATATTTTTTATTTTAAAAATATTAATTTAAGCACTGTACATATTATATAATATTATGCATAGAATATTTAAATTACCGATCAGTACGTTTAATAATATTCTCATTATCTTGTTTAATGTTATTCAGAAGTAGTTTACATTCTGCAGATATCTTTTCATATGTTTTTAAAAGTTTTACTGAACTTAATGATTGGAAATTAGGGTAATCTTTAAAAAATATTTCATGGTCATTAATTAAATTATGATATTTAATAGAAAAATGTTATTAGTTACTTAAAGGTTTTGTCTCCTTTAATAAATGGGTAATGCCATTAATAATGTTTTTTTTAATTTTAAGTACTTCTTGATGTGTAGATGGATCAGCTGGATTGTTTACAAGGTTCATACATTGATCTAACTGACTCACTCTTGCAGCCATTACCCTTACTTGATCTTTAAATTTTTGTAGGACATCATAAAGAGTATAGTTGTCAGTTATAACTGCAGTGTTGTCCAGACATTCAATTTGTGATTGAAGAATGTTATTAGTTGAACTACAATTCTATACAAAAATTAGTTATTTACAATTAAGATTTGACTTTAATTCATATCATATTCATGAATATGTTTAAACTGTATAATCAATCATTTTATTCTTTATAACTTAACATTTTTTAATAAATCAAACTTATCCAAGAATATATTTATTTTTGAATGCATTTATTAATGGATTAAAATATATAATAATAGTACATAACATATAAATACCGAACTAGAGGAAGTAGGACTTAATTGAATCTAACAATAGTTTAACTATTTCAAGTTTTATATGGGGAGTTTCTGATAAATAGTTTATGTGCAATAAAAAAATATATAAACTATAAGTATCAATTTATAATATATTAAATATGTAATTTGCAAAATGGGTGAATAAAATATTACTGGATTAATTTATTTTGGTTTATATATAATCTAAAATATAAATAATAATGCATGTGAACTCACCTCATTTTTATAATTTGAATTAGAAAAGTTGGAGTCCGACATTTTTTCTTAAAGTTGTGATTTATACTTATTGGCTATTACCACAGAATAATATACCTTAATTAATAATAAAAACACTAAATCAAAGTTATTAAGGCTTAAAATAAACTTTGTTTTGTAAATTGGTTTAACGTTTACCACTTTATACTTAAAGATTAGAATTTTTTATTTTAAACTTGTTCCAATAATATAATATTAATATCTTATAACTACTAGCATATGAGTTAAAGATGCTTATACCTGCTAAGTATTGAGTAATATGTAGGTAATGGCTTTTAGCTATTACGAAATACGAAATACAAATTTGGTGAATTGTGATTTATGAATACTATAACTTATGTAGTTATATATAAAAATAATAAACTACAAAAAAAATAAATAAATAATATATCAAAATGTCTAAGCAATCGCATTAGTCTAAAAAATCTAACTTTCCCGCAGTCGTTTTTGTTTAATCATCCAACATTGATATTGACATAACACCAAATCACTCAAAGTATTTAGTTTTTGTTAAATTATTTATAATTTAAATACATAATTTGAAAAAGTTAAAATTAATGAAACAGTAATCAAGCTTTCTTAAAACTTTAAATCGTTTAAATTAAAACAATAAAATAAACATATAATATGATAATATAATTGGTATTTAAATGACAGTTGTCAGTTAATACTTAATACTTACTACTTTAGTAGTTCCATTTTCCATTTCCATTATATCAAGGTTTTATCTATAAACCTTTCCATTAAATATGGTTATTGGTTACAGGTATCTAACTTATTAGTTATTATCATTAGAAGGATGGTAATTCACGTTTATTTCTGTGGCCAACCTGGAATCTGCAGCTGATAGTCAATGATTTTTTCTTTTTAGTTTGTACTGAAGCCAAGTTCAAGATTCAAGAATTCACTTAGCCTATTTCACGGCGTTCGGCAACACCTCCATTTCGCGTGGCTACTGCTGTCAAAAACTACTACTATTGACCTTTAACATCAAACGAAAAATCTAACTGATCACTATGTATTCTCCGTTCCATCAACTCAGAAAACCCGTGAACCAACAGAACGGACTGGAAAATGTTTCTCAATTTCCTGCTCATCTCGTGCCAGGTACCCACATTTAAATTTTCTTTATTAATAGCGTTATCTATATATCGAAGCTAAATTCAAACTGATGCTTTACATTTTTTCCTAGTAATATTTGAAATTTATTTTATTATTCGAATGTTTTGGGTTGCAGGTAGGACCATCGCTGCGGCTGCAGTCAATGAAGATAGCTGCGAGTTTGGGTCACCTAAATACTTTGCACTTTGTGGGCTCGGCGGTATTATTTCGTGTGGTCTGACACACACCCTTGTCACGCCCTTAGATTTGGTCAAATGTCGTCTTCAGGTGAACCCTGCTAAATACAAGAACCTCATCAATGGTTTTAAAGTAACAATGGTTGATGAAGGTGCTAGAGGATTGGCAAAAGGATGGGCTCCGACTGCCATGGGTTATTCCATTCAAGGTCTTGGTAAATTTGGTTTGTACGAATATTTCAAAATTTTGTATGCTGATTTGTTGGGAGAAGAAAATGCATATTACTGGCGTACATCTCTTTACCTTGCTGCCTCTGCATCTGCTGAACTATTTGCTGATATTGGTCTCGTTCCTCTTGAATCAATTAAAGTTAAAATTCAGACTACTCCTGGTTTTGCAAATACTATGCGTGAAGCAGTTCCCAAAATGTTAAAACAAGAAGGCATATCAGCTTTCTTCAAGAGTTTAGTACCTTTATGGATGAGACAAATTCCTTATACCATGATGAAGTTTGCTTGTTTTGAAAGAACAGTTGAATTAATTTATGCTCATGTTGTACCCAAACCAAGGGCTGAATGCAGTAAAGGAGAACAATTGGTTGTTACATTTGCTGCTGGTTACATTGCTGGTGTTTTCTGCGCTATTGTATCCCATCCAGCTGATACATTGGTATCAAAATTGAATCAAGAAAAAGGAGCTTCATCCGTTGATGTATTAAAAAAAATTGGTTTTGGTGGCCTATGGAAAGGTTTAGGCCCAAGAATTATCATGATTGGTACCTTAACAGCATTACAATGGTTCATATATGATTCTGTGAAAGTTACTTTGAACATTCCTCGACCACCACCACCAGCACCACCAAAGGCAAAGAGTGAATAAACAGTTGATAATTCAACTATTTAATCAATTCAGAACCCCGTCAGTCTTACTTAAATTAAATGTAAATTATCTGCATCTATTAATCTTTGAAGAGCATTTAGTGTTAAATTGTTAAATTACAGTGCTTTTTAGTTTTGTTTTACATCTTAATTAGAAGCTTAATTCATTCCAGTATATAAATACCTCAATCACGTGTTTTATTAGAATACAACATTTTAGAGTGCAGTATCACTACTGTAATAATATGTTTGTTTAATGTTAATATCTTAATAAAGTTACTATGTATGTTCTGAATTGTTTTTCATTTTTTTTTTTTTTTTTGTAATCATTTATGATATTTTCATTGTTTCAATGAAAATTTTATTGTTACATAATGTTGATGAGTGGTTTAGTGTTGATTTTTATATGAGTTAAAAATAGAACAAAATACTTGGCACACATTAAACGTACTATTATTATTCATAATATAATTTGATATATTACTGTATTTTTCCATTTTATCAGAAGTGTTAAATAAAATGGTTATCTCACTGAATTGAGTATTTAGTTCAGTGCATGTCCTCTCCTCATGATGACTAATTATAATCTGACATTAACACGTGTTTGATACATGTAATTTTTTTTTTTTATCTTAGTACATAATATGTTGAGATTTGGACTTAAATTCATCAGTGATGTTACAATTTTAATTATTTAGACTTGAAATGATCACTTACAATCATAATAATATGATAATAATAATTTTATAAAACTAATATAATTTAAAATAAAACCAATACAAAAAATATCAAACAATATTTTATTATCCCAAGTTCAAAAATATTAAAAATGTTTTCGTATAATATTGAATAACTATTATATAAATTAAAATTCAAAAATCAAATAGGATAAGCTTTTAAAAAAACAATTCAAATCACATAATGATCTTATAAATATTGAGCCTTTTAAGGCTTCAACATAACATAGAATGGTATCATCAAGATAAAGTATATACAAAATTGGATTAACCAAATTTGATATTGCACTAAATGCAAACAAAAATAACAATATTTAAAATCCAGCCTCTTTTAGTTGTTTTAACTGATAATTCAGTCTATCTTCTTTCGCCTTCCTTGTATATGACATCTAAATTAATTAAAAATAACATTAAGAAATATTTTTCTTAAAAAAAATTGTAAAATATTAAATACTAAATAATATTACTTAAGCTACTTACAGTTCTTGATTTCACATACACTTGAAGGAATTTATCACAATCTATATCACCATTTAAAAACTGTTCTGCTATTCGTTCACTTTCCTCATCACATTTGATAGCAGCTTTTTTTAAATTATCCTGAAAGAGTTATTATAATATTTTTAGTGTACAAATACTTATACACATGTAATATATATTTGGTATTTTACCGAGATTGATTGTGGAGAATATTTCTCTGATAACTTAACATACTTTGCTGAAAGTCCAGCATATGATTTTTGATAAGTTTCTATTGTTTCTAATTGTTTTGATATTTCTGATCTTAAATTACATATTGGTTCTTCCTTAGACATGTTTGAGTCTAAAAATATTAAATAACTAATAATTTTTTTCAAAACCATAAAAATTATGTCTATAATTGTTTTTACTTGCTAAGTCCATTATTTTAGTGATGGTATTTTCAATATTTTTATTAGATGCTTCTATTGATGGTAATTCTGAAATGAATTCATCTAAGCAGTCAACATTATTATTCAAATGTAGTAATTCAGTTGACGTTAGTTTGGCAAGACTAAAAAATTCTACGTCCTGAAGAAAATATATATTTTAATTATTCCAGGTTTTTAATAAAATATATTTCGACTTACATTAGTGAGAGAGGTGTTTGTATTTTTTATACAACCTTTGGCGGTCTTTCCTGAAAAACTTTAAGAAATGTATGAGTAAACTGGAATAGATTTGATTGAATAAAAATTACCTGTTAGAACCACCACTTGCAAGAATAAGTGATTGGTCTAATTCAAACTCTCTTCTTATGACTTGCACTACTCTTCCCAAATCAGAGTGAATAGTATACTATAACAATATCAAAATACAAAATTATTTATAAATAAAAGTATAACATAAAATTCTTACATTCATCAATCCAGGAGCTAGCACTATTTGGCCAGTAGCATCCACCCATTTATGGATAATTCTAGGGCATATTTTCATAGTGGGTTTCTCGATAGGAAATTTTGGACCTAAATCAATAACCAGGCTCAAATTCCCAACTTTAGTAGGAAATTCAACTGAATATTCTTTATTGAAACTAATTTCTGTAACACTAATTTAAATTTACATTATAAGCTTGCATGCAGCTGATGTTTTGGAATGGCCGTGTTAGCTTACTTTTCATTAAATACTTTTAACGTATCGATTTGTTGTTCACGTTTTCTCGATAGGTCAATGTTATTATACAAGTTTGTAGAAAGCATTTTTAATTATTTAGTCACTGAAATTTGCAAAATTTCTAATTGAAGCAAAAGTCGACAAATCGAAATAAGGCAATCAACATTAAATTAATTCAAATTCCAAAGACTAAATTTGTCTGAAATCCGCAGTTGATCAGTGTTCTATTAATTAAAAACTGAAACCTAAACAAGAATCAAGATATTATCTATAATCTTGAAGAAAAAAATAAAAATTGTTCATGATGTATTCACTATTCTAATGATAATAATAAGTATATTCATCACAGACTATGATATAAATAAATGTTCTATGATACCACAGAATAGATAATTAATAATGATAATAACAAAAAATGTTCATGAATTATGATAACAGCAATACAGCATCAAATTTTAAATTTGTAGTAAACATTTCACATTTGTTAATTAATATTTCATTTTGCAATTTTTTTTGAACCAATACAATTTACAAACACTAAATAACATGAAAAAATAAATTTATTTTGTCATGCAGAATAATGCGCTTTACATTAACATTAAAAATATTTAAAAATATATTTGTTTATAATATAATCACACTGAATGGTGGTTTTATTGGAAAAAAATGAAGCGACATTACATGATTAACAATTGAACATACAAAATAATTAATGATGGATGTTTGTCACGCACCACAATACTTACCTGACTTAGTGTTGGACATAATATTTTCAAACTTGGAGCTGCCAGACTTGTTAAGCTGCATGTTGGTCTGTCAAAATTGGTATCGTGTAATTAATGATGGTAGAGCAGAACCATGGAAATTGATGTGTCGTCGTAAGATACCTAAAGAGCTACTGAAGTCTGAACTTTTATCACAACTCAGCAGCTATAAAGCTAAGTTACGAGCCTTATATCATTCATGGAATCCAGACGATTGTTCCATGCATATTGTCGTCAAACAAAATGGTTTTACATTGCATCGTAATCCAGTTGCCCAGAGTACAGATATGGCACGAACTAAAATTGGTTATAGCAATGGTAAACATGCATGGGAAATTACATGGACTGGACCATTAGGTAAAAGTACATTCAATTTATGAAACACTAAATTAGAAGTCATTAAAAATATCAACTATTTTGTTTATAGGTACAGTTGCAATGGTTGGTGTGTCAACTAAAGAGGCGCCAGTGCACTGTAGCGGTTACTTACCTCTGTTGGGTATTGACAAGCATAGTTGGGGTTGGAATTTAATTGATAATGTTTTGTTGCATAATGGAGTATCGCATGGAAGCTACCCATTGTTAAACAATGCTCCTAAGTATCAAATAGGTGAAAAATTACAATTAATACTAGATTCTGAAAATGGTACTTTGCACTTTGAAAAATGTAATGAATTTTTAGGTATAGCTTTTAAAAATTTACCTAATACTAAACTATATCCTTCGGTATCAGCTGTCTATGGTAACACAGAAATATCAGTAGTATATATTGGTAAACCTTTATGTGGTTAAATAACCATTATTTTTTTTTGGTAAGAATTCAATCTCATAGAATATAATGTACTATTTAGTATAAAGTTAAAATTCCTTTCTTAATGTTTTTTTCTTATTGATTCAATAATATTAATATTATTTCTATCAGTTAACAATATTTGGTATATACAACAAAAATCTTGAAAATAATGTATTTAAAAAATATTTAGTCTTAAAATTCTTGATTTTTGGTATGGTAGTAGTATTTATATACTAAAATATTTATACTATTTTCAGAATTGTATTAAATAATATTACAAAAAAGTAATACATCAATTAAAATTTATAATTAAAAACATAATAAACAAATACCCTTTTATATATTTTTTGCTTAAATAATAAACTTATACTTCATATACCAGAGATGGCAAACCTTTTTCGAATAATATATTAAAATTTTAAAATCAGTTTAAAACAATTACATTTGTCAATAAAGTTTTTGTACCGTTTAGAATATGTTAAAAATACTAAAATACTTTTTAGATGACTTATAGAGTATATATGAAAATAATCAAACAAAGTATTTATGACCATTTTTATTACCTTTTCTCACTATTAAACTTCACCACTCTTATACCATGTTTTTATTTCATTGTTATTATTAATATTGATTTTTTTTTAATACCAGTATGTGTTTTATTATCTATCAGTGTTTTCTTTTAATTTTTTTAGCTAGTAAGTATAATATATTCTAATTATTTCAATCAAAATTATTAATGAATTTACTAAACGAGGATCATATTAATAAACTATTTTTTTAGCAAATTATCATTGATAATTTTACTATTAAAATCTTTAGAAAAAAAATATAAGAAAAGATACACTTTGTATAGTCTGTAAATAAGTTCCAATAATAATTAGTTGCTATAGTGCTAAGAAATTAAAGAGAATATTTTGAATTACTACTTTTTAATCAAATATTAGAGTTAATAATGAAGTTAACAAAATAAAAGAATTTACCATATAGGTTTGCCACCTCTACCATAAACTAATTTTTTTATTGTATTTTTTATTGATTTTATTTTAAGGCTGGTAACTAAGGCCATTAGCTATGGATAGAAGCAGTACGTTTTTTTTGTGTGTAAAGTTTGGTTACTAGGGTTGGAACACGTGTGTGTATGTGTGTCCGCCATAAATTCATCACTTAGAACTCAAGTATTCACCTATCAGAGAGCTAACGATACTGGCGGATGTTTGACTTCAGAACACATTAGTGACTGAGGCCAACCACTGCACCATACCAGGCCACAAACTATATTATTTTTGATAGTTGAAATTAGATATTTTATTGCTAGTATTTACACTAACAAAAAATACTAAATTTTCATGCAAAAAATTAATACTTAATATACTACAATTAAATTATAGATACTTTGGATAATTTTGTCTAAAAGCTATCAAAGTATCTTGAGGATTAATAATTATTTTTTGTTCTACTTGATAGCTTTTAGCTTTTACATACATTAATCAACTCTAAACTTTATCTTTTTAATAATAACAATACAAATTATTTTAGATTAATAATGATTAATAAAATTAATTAGTTAAATTACATAAGAATTATATATATATACATGTAGTCATGTAGATAATATTATGTTATAATATTTTATAATAAGTAACATCTTTATTATATAATATACCATTATACCATTCCTAGTATTTCTTATATAAAATAGGCAATTATCTAATTTATTTGTTTTTGATTTGATTTGATTTTTCTTAATTCCATTTTTTGTTGAATACTAGTTAAGTTTTGTCCTATTATTTTTGTTATTTTAAACTAATTAAAAAATTATTATAATATGTTTAAATATGTTTTAAAAAAAATTTCTTCTTAATATTTTATAACAATTCATATTGTTCTATTTTTTTTTTTTTTTTTTTTATAGTACAATGAATTTTAAATGAATGTGTACGTACTGTAATAAATACTTACAAATTTATGATATTTTCATTAGTTTTATAATAATTTTACATAATAATAAATATTTTTAAAACTAAAATAGATTGAAAATTATATCTAATATAGTAATATAAAATGAATACTGTAAAAAATTATAAATAAATAATAAATGTTGATCCAAAATAGTAAAATTAATTTCTATAGTCGCAATTTGGGTGTGGTGCTTGGGGGTTCTTATTACTCTCAAATTTTATATTAGCAGTTAGCACAATAGCACCCCCAAATTTTTAATAACATTATCAAATTTTTATTGGTTATAAATTATGAACTATGATATTATATCATAGGCATTAGGATAGATTTGATTCTAGGACTTTTCATCGATTCATCGTCATAATAATAATAATAAAACATACCGATCACTGATCAGAATAATATGGAAAATATTATTGTCAATTTATTGTTTATATTATGAATTATGATTAATTAATTATTATGTATTAATTACACAAGAAGATTTTATAAAACGATTATCGGTAAGTCAATAACGATTACGCCGAAACGCCTTCCTACTATTTGGTAAATGGAAAATAATTATTAATATTGAGAGATATCTAAGCACTAAAATTGATAATGATAAAATAATAAATATTTTTAAAATGTTCCAAGACGTATATTATCTATGATATAATAATTAAATAAAAATAAAAAATGTAATTACTTATAAGTTTATTTAAAATTTGTGTTTTATTTTCTTTATTAATATTTTCTTTTATTATAAATTATTTATAAATAATAAAGTAGCGTAACGGAAATGTATGAATGATGCAAATTGATGCTGTAGGAAAGTGGTTTGGTCGGTTTGGAGGAAAAGTCATCCACAGATCATTTTGGTCAACATAATTTAACACCCCCGCAAATTTAATCTAAATTGTGCCTATGTTGATTTCTAGAAATATTTTACTGCATCAGATACTATAATCAGTAATTATTTAGACTGGAGTCAATTAATTATTGTACCTACTCACAATCACAAAGTATATTTGTGTTGAGGGTTGCATTATCTTTATTCAGGGGTGGATTGGCCAATAGGGAAATTGGGAATCTTTCCTGATGGGCCAGTTCTTATAAGGGTCGTTATCCAAAAAAAATATTATATTTTTATATAATAAGAAGCGTAAAACATAAAACAATTAAATATGAAAGTGTTATTTTGGTACTTATTGGTACATTCGTACTATTACTGGCTGAAAGAGTTAGTACATACCTACAATAAACGACAAATTCCTTTATTTTATCCTTTAAATATACTTTTTACGATGATAATAATTTCAATAATGTGAATATATATAATAATAAATTGATAATATTAACACAAATTCATAATATAATAATTAATATGTAATAACTAATAGTTAGCCACAAACTAAGATAAAGATAAGATCTATAATAGAATTCAGTCAGTTGCATGTACAGCTATAAATAATATATTAATATCTGGTGGTAATTTTTTGTATGTATTTTGATTTTAAAATTTTTACATTTATGAGTTACCGAGTCAGTTGTATTTAGTGTAAAAATTAAATTTAAAATAATAAGCTGGAATCATTCATTGACAAAAATGAAGTAGAGTTAAACATTACTACTGAAACAAAGTTACTGAAACTGAGATTAAGAAAAAAAAGAAGCGTTTGAAGAATTATCAAAAGATGACCTGATGGCTAATCCATTAAAAAAAAATTACTGTAGAAATACATAATAACGTGATGGATAAAGTAGTAAAAAACATGGAAAGAAGGTTCATAAAAAAATAATCAAATATGCTTGGACTTATGTTTAGTAACCTATATGTTTGTTACTAATTCATATAGATGACTTTGAAAATCTGTTGCCAGTCTTACGATCTTTATTAACATTCAAAAAATTAAAACTACCCAACAAACTACTAATCTACAAACTTCTCATAAGACCCATCTGGACATATGGTATTCAGCTCTGGAATGCAGCAAATATATCAAACATTAACCGTATTCAAAGATTCCAAATAAAAATTCTTCGTTTCAAAAGCTCTATTCTAACTTTAATACCAACTATAACCGAACTAGTCAAACTATGTTATAAGCGTTTCAACAGCCGATTAACTCAACACCCAAACTCTCATAAATCAACTCTCATTCATAACAATTCCAGACAATCCTCAAAAAAGGTTAAAAAGACAGTGGTTTCGTGACCTGCTAAAATAAATTTAAAAAAAAAATGTATAAAAAAAAAAGTACCTAAGTCTATAACAGTTCCAACAGACAACTATGATGGCTTTCACTCATGTGACCACATTTAAAAAAATAAAAAACAGAACAAAAGAATAATCATAATATTTTAAATTAATATTAATTATTATATATTATATATATATATTTTTGATTTTTAATTGTGGAAAAATATAATTTTTAAATTATTAAAAATTTAAATTTAAACATATAAAAACATTATTTTGAAAAACATAAAATAACATGGTTAAATTAAATTAATACTTTTTAAAATTTCCTTTAATTACGTATTTTATTATTTTACATAAAAAAAAAAAAAATGTAAATTTTAGAAACGTACTGGAATCATTGACCTCATTATTTTATATGTTATTAATTAATTGTCAGCTGTAGATTTGAAATAGTATTTCGGCGGGTGGTATGACATGTACATAATTGAATTTCATTATCGGATGTTATATTTTCGATAATGAGAGAGTGGTGTAATTATGTATTCTCATAGTCATTACCTGTGAACTGTTAGTCGATGATTATTGCAAATGTCAATCGAAAGTTTCGTATAGGCCGCCTCAAATATCGGTTATACTTATAAATAAATGTCGTATATTATTATTATTTATTTTATTTTTAATATACAAAACTGGCTAATAAGTAATAACAAACAAAATCTAATAACCACACTTGGTTACATTTAAGGCGAAACAAATATTTAAAAACATTACCATTGTATAATTCGTTTTTCGAAATTATGTTTTGTTCCAAGTAAATGAATTCTTGTATAATCGACGTAAGTACCTATATAATATTATAATGTTTTTCCAGTAATTTATAACTGAAAATAATATTGTTACGTATTTTTTTTTTAGATCGAACATAGACATGGGTGGGAGGGGAGGGGCTGGGTCGAGCATACCCGGGTATATGAACGTGATAGCATAAAGCTTATATGCTGGGCAGGATAGCCGGATTCACCGGTTTTGCGGGGGATCCAGAACGTACTATTGATGTGGATTGTCGGTGCTTATTGGGTTCAGGAGATCTACCGGCAACTCACTGGACAATGTGACTTATGAGCAGCGGTTATTATGGCCTTTTTTTAGGATGGATTTTATGATTCGTAGAATTATTATAATAATTGTTAATAATATTAATTGTGATATTACTGTTAGTATTACCTTTACCAAGGCTATTATCAATAGTACGATTACCAATCTCATTATTTGAATTAAAATTATGGAAGTGTAGATTAATCAAATGTGAAAAGCTTCTAAAATCTGGTCTCCAAACACTTATTATGTGCAATGAACAAATTTATCTAAACATATTTTTGCTCTTAAAAATATTATGTACATTGCCAGTCTCGACTACTTCATCAGAGCGTATGTTTTCCACTTTGAAAAGAGTAAAAACTTATTTAAGAAACACAATATTATTATTTTTGTAAATTACATACCTAATAATTATGAACTTTTATTAAATAAAATACTTAATAGGAACGCTTGAATGGACTTACAATGTTATCTGTGTACCGAGACATTGAGCTGAACCCCGATCACATACTAGATATTTTAGCAAAAAAAACTAAAAGAAAAATTAATTTAATAATATAATTTATCAAAAATATATTTAATTAAATTTAATTGTTTACTTTATTGTCTTTGAAAACCATTATTTTATCATTTACTTCATTTAATTTATAATAATAAATTATTATAATATTATGATCTATAATATTAAATGGTCAAGGGGCGTGTGGGGGGCGTAGACCTCCACTAGAACAATAGTATAAGCTTATATCCCACCCCAGAACCAATTCAAAATTACGCCACTGATTCGAGAATATAATCAAGCACACTGTTACGTAAATTAGATAGTAAAAGAACCTGTACTAACAATAGGTATTTTAGACATGCAACTTACCTGATTCGCCGCAGTGAATGCTTATTGTAAGTTTCTCGGAGAGAGATATAAGGTGACACAAATTACGAAACGACTTAAGAAACACTTAAATTTAAACAAGAAAAAACAAGTCTGATTTGACTTATAAAAAAAAGAAGTCCAGCTGTCGCTCGCAGAATCTTGTGTGTGTGCCGTGTGGTGGTCTTGGGAAGAGCTCTTGTCTGGTGCGCCTGCACTTGATAGCTTAATTGGTGCTTATGCACTCGATGGCTTGGCTGGTACTCATGCACTGATGAGAGAAGACGACTTGGTCAAACCAGCTAGAGTCGCAGGCGGTACCATTAAAGGTCTCCGCGTTTTCTAAAGAAATAGGCTTTCTCCTAGGCGACAGGGACCCTTATTAGATCATCCCTTGTCTCTGGCGGCACATTGCCACAAATCATGTCTCAATCCTTTCGTGACCATATAATATAAGTCGTTACTCGTTTCTTTCATCAGTGATGAAAGGATATTTATGAGGTTTTAATCTGCCTACGACAACTTGACCTTTATTTTATTTATTTGAGATTTATAGTTTTATAATATACATTGATGTGTATCGTGTGAGCCTATCATTATAGTATAAAAATACAAACAATTATTATTAGTAAGCTAATAATATGGGACTACGGTTTTAATAATACATGTACCTATCTATCATATATAATATGTAGGTATAAGGTAGGTATACATACCTCAAGATATGGAATGTCATTGATTATAAATAATAGTAGGTATTTATATTTTATTTACATAAATATAATATATAATTACATTGAAAACAAAATTAAATATATTTTTTTTTATATACCTAATTAATACTAAACAACAATAGATTATCATGATTATATTTTTATAAATTATTAATTAGGTAATTATTTTGTAATAAAACTTACTTTTAAAATTCTTGATTTTTTTAAATAAATGTATTTATTATGACTTTATGACTTCAGAGTTTAAATAAGAAGCAAGATTGCTTTCTATTTCATTTTCTTCACACGATATTTATGAATTTATGATATTATACATTTACACTGACATTTTCCAGATGCGTTTTAAATTCTAATGACAATTTATTCAAATCGGTCAACGTTATGGAATTTTGCATTTTGAGCCAGTTTATTTTTCCAAATACAGTTATCATTGATTTTTACCTATAATATAGTACATATTATGTACTATGTAGGTAAAATATTGTATTACTGTGTAACGGGTTGAAATTAATTTATAATAAATTAGCATGACACACTTTAATTTATTAACATTTGAATGATATTCTATTGGTTACTGAATTCAATTATTATAATATTTTACCAATCCATCGCAAACGACCATACCACGTTGAATACACCAGTTCTCGTCTGATCACTGAAGTTAAGCAACGTCGGGCGTATGTAGTTAGTACTTGGATGAGTGACCGCATGGGAACACTACGTGCCGTTGGCTTTTTTTTACTGTTGTTAAATATGATAATTTATTTATTTACAAATTTAACTTAAGAAAAATAATATTAAAAATTACTCTGAAGTTTTAAAAATACTAGGTATGTATTTTATATTGTTTTATTTTTAATTTAAAGTTATACCTTATAATAATTTATTATGGTTATAATTGATTGAATATGGTCTTATTGATAGTGGAGACTGTATGGAGGTAACTTTTCATGCGTCAGTACTGACCCATCAGTTTCCGGATGCGATGCAGATGCGCGACAACGATGTCGAGCGGAACGAACATATTATATTTATTTATTTATCTATACGTATTTGTTCAAAAACTTCGTTGTTTCTCAGTACTTACACTTGAAAAATTATAATAAAACAAAAATTCTTTACCAGGAAATAAATCAATTCTAAATTAATATACCATGTCAATTATTACTCAAAAATATCAGTTTGTATAATATCTAATGAATAAAAACAAGTTGCTAAAATATTAAATCGTTAATGTCGTTGAGGAATCATGTTGATTTAATCAGACTAATTATCCTCAAAAAAAAAAAAAAAAACACAAAAACACAAAAAAGTTTTGAAATTTCCCTTAATATAATACTGTCCCAGTATTAGAAAAAACAATTTTTTTTTAATATAAAAACATTGTCGGTTTATTGTCATATATTGTCGAAAAAAAATTCGTGCAGTTACAGAAAAAAATCCAGGCTATATAGATTTTAAAACAATCAATAACATAACGATTAATGAATGACAGACACTCTTCTAAACATTTGGAATTATCGCCTTCAGATACGCCTTCATATTATGCGCTTCAGATATGCTCCAATTACATCGGTTGATGTGGACCAATCATTTAGCCATTTAAAAAATATTTTGAGACCTAATAGACAAAATTTAACATTCGATAATTTAAAAGAAATTGTATAATTAATCAATGTAACAAATCATATTGATTATTTTATAATTATTATATTTAATGTATTTATTTTTTTAATAGAAATTTTTCCCCATATATTTTGATGTTTTTCATACTTCCATATTTATGTATTTTTATTACATATAAATCCGTACCCTATTTATTTATGTTTCAGCTATTATACAATGATATGTTATCAGCATATCATTACATAATAATATAGTATTCTTAAAAAGATTGTCCATAGTAGCTACTTACCTATGGGTTTTTTCAATAATATTGCGTAAATGGTAAATCTGTGATTTAAATAATTGAGTACATATAAAATGTAGGTACCTACATTATATTTTAAACTGGAAGCACCATTGTAGCCTTTCTCTATACGGATGACCTTGGTTACTACTCACAAGTAGATCTTTCTTTTCTACTGATCTCATAAAAACGTATGTTATAAATTAATAAATATGTAATCTTGGTTTAAATCTTTGTAATAAAACATTAAATATTAAGGATATTTTTTCTTTAACTCATTATTGTCTGCTTTACCTATCACTAAATTTTGATTTTGAGTGTGGCGGCGGGGGTGATCGCCCTCAACTCTTGGGTTGTCACTCCAGTATAGGTATCCTATATGGAACTTATACACATAAGTGTATATACTTAAATAGTTTATAGTTTAAATTACAATACCAAATGTCTACATAAGAAACAATGGGAAAAAAGATAAAATATTTACAGGGCTGGGTTTAGACATGATCGACGTGTGCGACGGCACAGGATTGACAAAATTAGGGGGGCGCGCTAGTGGCGTTAAAATTAAAAGAAAAAAAGGGAAAAGGGCGCCGAAATAATTCTTACACTGAGTGCTAAAAAAGCTAGAACCGGTCTTGACTATTATATAATTATAAAGATTGTTAGTGCTTGTTTTCTATCTTTGCCCCACGCTCAACATTTCAAATTTCAGTTAAGTTGAATTAATCGTATGTAGTTGTATTGGCTAGATCGACTTTCTAACGATATTTCAATTTTCTATTGATTCTATGAGCATTTTATATAAATAGTAATGTTTTGCGCACATAATTTAGATTGAAATTAAAATATTTTAACAAATCCATCGTACAAATAAGGATAATAATAGTCATTAAGTTCAATAACATATCTATTCGCTCCAATAATTAACTCAAAGCAACACATAGTTGGTTTTGCTAAACATATAGTATTTATGCTAGATTGCTTATATTGCGCGTGGGTCATAGAAAAAATTGCAAATATTGTGCAGACATTTGGATGTCTACCATAATTTAATTTTTTAAATGACAAATGTATACATAAATAGTTATAATTAGCCATATTTTTTCTAATTTACAGCAGCAGTGGTTTAAGTTGGTTAGGTTATAGTGCGTGGCGCGTGCGATGATTGACGAAAATATTATAAACTATTGAGTGATTATTTGAATGATTTTGTTTGATATAACTCGTAAACATCTTTGGGGTTAAGCCTTAACCTGGCCTATTCTTGTCGTGCATTTGCAGCTAATAACACTATATTAACACTATTTTATCGATTATAATTATAATTACAGTTTCATATTTTAAATTTGAAAAAAAATAACAACCGCCAACGAAATGGCGGTTATTATGAAAATTCGAATAGACCTTGATAAATTGATAACGATTTTATCATGGAATCTACGCCGATGATAATATTATTTATCATTTATCACTGGATCCGTGTAACACGACTGGTCGTGCTACAGCAGCCGCGCAGCACGCTCCGGTCCATCAACCAATGGGAACGGTTGACCGGCAGCGTTTCACCTGTTCCGCCGCGCGCACGCGTCCTAACTCCTAACCACAGCGATTAACATTGAAACAACAATGTTACGAATTACGATCCCAACCGTTTTTCTATTATTATTATTTTTTCGAGTTCACCTCGTCGCCGTTGTCGTTTGTGTGCGTGCGCAGACCCCGAGACTCGCACAATAATAATAATATTCATGTAATAATGTAATATAGTTGGCGGTGTGTGAGCGAGAGAGCGTACGGTGCGTGCGTGCGCGTGTGTGTTCTGTTCTGTTCGTTATTATTATTATTCCCCGTCCGTTCCGTGTACGTTTTTTTCACTTGTTTCGTCTTTCGTCAGTCAACAGTTTTTTAGTTCGGTCGTCGTCTTCCTATTTTTGCTCCTCGTATCGTTCGATAAACAGTACGCCTACGATTATTATTAAAATAACAATTATTACCGTTGTCCGCCGTTTTCGCTCTCGCATTTCTTTGCGATCGTTTTCGAATTCATTGTCATTTTACGGATATCCGTTGGTCCGTGTTCGTCCGTCGCGTCTTGCCGACGGACTCTATAATGATCGCATGGCAATAGTCTTCAATCTCATTCCACAATGTCGGCAGCGAACAGAACCGGTCAAAGCAACAACAATAACTGCGATATCGAGGAGGAATTTGTGAAAACGCAAAGTGAGTGTACGCACATTAACGATCGGTAGAACTAGTGAGATATTCTGCTACAAAATTGAGTTTACCTTTTGCGGCATTTTATGTCTAAAGCGTCATAGTATAGATAAGGGTATCAGTGGGCACTAATGAATACTTATAATTTATTAGAAATAATTTTTAGTCTTCTATTATTCAATATTCTCAAACAATTGTCAATCGGTTCATTAGGAGGTATTTGTTGATTCGTCGTGTCCAACCTCATGAAAACAACAGACGGTTTATTATTAATTAATACTTCTTCATAAATAATAATAGGTATTTACTGACCTTGTTGAATTTTGCATTTTATTTTTCTTATTAATTTATTAAATAATATGATCTACCTCTCAGCTATATGTTGTTCTCTTCTGTTTCACGATTTGTTAAAAAAAAAAAAAAAAAAAAATAGAAACACGAAATAAAAATAAAAATTAAATTAAATATTCAATCTATTTTGGTCATATTTGTACCTTCGATAACTAGGCTAAATTGAAGACACTATTCGTAGGTCATGTGTTAAACTCTATCCCCTCGTGTAATAGTTGGAAATTTGCCAATTTTATATTTTTCCACTTGTCATACAAAATGAAAAACATGTGAGCTGGACACTGAGTGTTGCTAATTATTTATAGAATAAGTATAATTTGTTTAGTTTTAAGAGGTACTGTTTAGTGATATACAAGTTATGACACCTAAATGGAAAAAATTATTTGGTTCAAATATATGTTTACTTATGTTACTCTGTTACTAAATTTAAAAATGCTTGAGGGATATCTTTGCAATTTTATTAGTTACTGAATTTAAATGTATTGAAACTTTTTTAGTACAAATTATCAATTTTGTTTAATTTGGTTATTTTGGTTGGTATACAGAAAAATTAAAGCTAACTTAAAAAAATGATTTATATATTATTGGCAGGCTTTAAACTGTGTAAGTACATAATAAACATATTTATTTGAGATGTTATTATTTGCACTAGAATTATAGTTTGTTATTCCTTTTATGTTTATTTTATTGATTAACTTTCTTAAATTTTAACTACCTATTCAACAAAAGTAGTAAAAAATAATATTATATTAAAAAAAAAAGAATTAAAATTATCTAATTAGGCACTTGCAGCTATATTAAAATATGTAGATAGGTATAGTTGACAAGTATTAATATTTTTTTATTAAAGCATAATTACAGACAACCTAAATTTTAATGGAAAGTAATGGATACCTTATAAATGTTTATATCTACCTACCTATTTTAAAATGGGTGAATAAATAAAATCCATAGGAACAACAATTTGAACAATTTGTTATATATATTATCTATTTTTGTAGGTATATAAAGGAATAAGTGTTATTAGAATTTAGAATCTAATTATTTAAAAAAGAATAAATTATGGATGTAAATAAGAATCATTTGTATATCTTAATTTATATTGAATTCTGCTATGAATTAATATTACTAGGTACCTAAGTACCTATTTAAAAAAAAATATTTTACAAAAATAATATATATTTGGCCATGAAATGACAAGTTGAGACAACAGTAATACCTGATTATCTTAAAAATATTGTACATAATATTTTATTTAACTTTAGTTTTTAAACATTTTATAAATTATAGCTAGTACTGCGATATTTTTTGTTGTAGGTACTGGCATTATTATATGTTTATATTATTTTTAAAACAGTAGATATTATTTTTTAGTGTGTCAACTGTTTATACTAATATTAACTATAATAATGTAATAAAAGCAATTAAAAGAATGATATATATATAATTACTGAAATGACTGTAAGTTATTTGATGGTTATTAATTAATTCCCCAATTAATTATCTTAATAACCACTAATTAAACAAACATAAATATCTTGTAAATTGCATCTATTCACTCTTAATAAAGTTGTAAGTATTTTTTTTTTAAATTAATGACATTGGTAGGAATAAAATATAGTGATATTGAAATATTGGTGTCTAAATTCCAAAAAGTATGACTAGTACGTCATTTGAATTTTCTAGGAATTTCTTATCTGCAGAAGCAAAGTTTTCATTTTGCAATAGTTTGTTAAGTTCTTTGTGTTTATAAAAAAATTACCTTATATTTATTATTTTATCCTTGGAAATTAAAGTAATATTGTTTTACATAAATAAATTAAATTTTATCTTTTCTATGTTCTTGGAAAGTATACCTAATATTTATAATTTGAATTTTTAATTAAATAGGTAAAGAAAAGAAGGTTTAATAAGAAAATGTTTTTCCAAAATTTTAATATAAAATCAAAATATATTAAATTTTTAATGCTTTAGCTTTTTAAAATTATAAATTAGCAATTATTAAAAATAAGTTATTTAGTAAGTTTCAAAAATAAAATTAATTTGACTAAATGTTAATATTTTTATTGTGATATTAGTGATATTACCTTTTAAAGTAACTCTTGAAACTATTTATTTTCATTGGAAAAAATATTGATTATTTTGATATTTTTGGCAGAACAATGTGCAATTTACCTTCTCATTTTTTATTTAATATGTGACTTACAATAAAATATTGATAATGAAAACTTACATAAATCTTTACTTAAATTAAGTTTTAGTAATAATATTATTTAATATGTCATGTAACAGTATATTAGAACCCAGAATACCACGGGGACCATTAAAATCAAAAAAACTTATTGTATTGCTTGATATATTGGTGTTAAATTATTCAATAAATTATAATAACATTATACAATTGAAATTTTGTGATCACTTGAATCTTGTAATGTTTCCATCAAATTTGTACACTTCGCACAATTTTAACAATTTCAATTGAAAACTTAAGTTTAGGGTGCTTAACAAAAGGTTTCCTTTGTACCATATGATGAAATTTCCAAAATAAAAATAGATTTAATCTATTCAGTATGACAATGTTGTTATCATAACATAGAATAGGATATGTATTTTATAATTATTATTATCAGTAACACTATTTAATTATATATATTTTGTTATTGTCAATTTTATTCAACAAAAACAACAAATACCTGTGAAAAATATTTCCCCTATCCTAAAATATATTTAATTCGGTTTTTAATAAAGACATTCATCACTCACTACAAAAACAGTATCTTATAAAAATCTTGAAAATATACTGCATTTATAGAGTATATTGCTTGGGAATACCTTTACTTGTACCACTGGCCTATATTAATCTTTAGGTAAATAAATGTGCTCTAAAAAATTTACATGCTGGTAAAGTTTTCTTGACATAGAAGTATTTTTGAAGCTTTTAAACTGCCCTAAAGATGTTTGTAAAATACAATTCTTAAATCAATACTTTCCTTTATTTTTTCAATTTATAAAATTAATATCATCTTTTGATTAAAATTCAACTAGAAAAACCATTTTAATTGTAAAATCAGCCCATTTTAAAATAATTGTATTCTTTATCATACATGCATACACACAGTTTATCATTGGCATTAGTGTTTCTACTCTTATTATTCATATGAACGTTATTTATAAGAAAACTATTATTTTCTAAATTGGTAAATTTACTACTTTTTATATTTTGTATTATCTACCTGACTTCAAGTATAATTCTTTTTTTCAAATTTTATTTTGCTTGACAGAAGATCCCTCTGCTATATTCTTGTTTCTGTATTTATTTGCATTAACAGCAACACATAATATATACAAAAAACTATTAAACAATGCTCTTCTAATGATATATTTACAGGCAAAGTAATTTATTCAACTAAATAAAAAATTAATATAAAAGAAAATATTTTTAAAACTAAAATAGTTTACATTTTATAAAATTTGTGTATCTTGTAGATACTTATTTGTGAAAACAACTATTTTAATAAGTGTATTTAATGTTGCAATATATACATGTAGTTTTTATTTTTAGATTATATTTCTACATATATTTAATGCTTAGAGAATGTTATAACTTATTCATCTCATTTATTTGAAAAATAGAGACCAACAAATGTATAAATTAATTATGTTATAGTCGAGGTTATAGTATAAATAATAATTTGTTTGATTATAATTTACTAAAGATGTATTAGTAACCATAGTCACTAAACAAATAATTGTATAGCTTATGTTGAGTTGTAAAAAAAAATTATTAATTTAATGGTTCAATAAAGTTGAATGGCTCAATCATAGGCTTCTTAATCATGTTTAAATGAGTGTTTAAGAGACCATTAGCTCACTATTGGTTCATTAAATGTCAATTCTCCCGACATAAGAAAAATTTAATGAATCTTTATATACTAATTATTGTTGATGTGCTAATAAAAAATAATACAGTAATTTAATTAATTATGTTATCTTTTTTAATCACTAAAATAAACAAATCTGCTGATTCATAAAATAATGGATATTATTGTTCCAGTTTACTGATAAAATTGTTTTGTGATTAGTATGCATAGTATGACATAAATATGTACTTAAATTTAGTTGTCAAGTAATGCTTTTTTCTTTAAAAATAGTTCTTGGAAAGGTGTAAACAAATCAAGTTGTATGTGTAAATTTTGTTTAAAATTGTATTTTACATATTAGATAATGGAAAGTAAAATATCAACTTTTGTTGAAGGTAGGTAATTTTTGAATAGGTATCCAATTATTTATTTTTATTTCATAAAAAATTTAATTTATTGTTGAATTGAGAGGTTTTGATTTCTTAATGATTTTATGAGTTACAAGCCCATTGTTCAAACATAAGACTGTGGGTGAATTGTATATTTTTATGATTAATTAATTTATACCTATTATTTTTTTCAATCATATTCTATAGGTTTCAGGTTCATGATTTCGTTTAATGATATAATGCATTTTAATTCTATAAATAAAAATGTAATAATAACTTAAAATTTTATAGGTAACAAAAAGTTTTTAAATAAGGTATCTATGATAATTATGAGTAATTAAATTATTATAAACGTATAAAATATAATCACAATAATTAATGGTTATCAAAAGGTATTCATATAAAATTATATTATTAATTGTGGTTTATTTTTATCAGTACTTCTTTATGAGTGATATTTATTTGAATAGTAAAAGTAATAAGTAGGTATATAATTTTAAGTTAGATACTCTTTTATGCAAATAAGATACTTGAAAGCTAAATCTTTACTGATAATGTTTTGTTTTAAAGATTATTTCAATGTATGAAGCCAATTAAAAAGTGTACTCAGTATTGTAAATTTAATGCAATAAGTAGGTAGAACTACTATAAACTTTCCAATAAATTAATTTAGATAACATTCAATTATGTGAAAAAAATATTTGATTTCAATTTAAATTGGATCTAATATCATGTTAATTTATTTATGAACAATTTAATATCTTGAAAATATTGGAAAAAACAGTTAGGTAATATATTTAACCTGAGACAGCAAGATGATATTAAAAGGTTAATATTGAGCTTTTTATTGAGTTTCAGTTACTTTTAAAAATAAATTAAATAATTGAAAAATTATTTAATAAATTTGGTATAAATAAAAAGCAATGTGATTTATGTTTTAATATGATAATGTAAAGTGATAATTGATAAACATAAAAATTAAAATGATAATTTGTAAAGATCTCATTATTTTACAGCTTAATAATATTGAATTAAAACTTTTCAGGTGTTTCAAGTTTAGAATCCGAACTGTCAAATTTTAATATTTATTTAGAAAAAATATATTCTTCTGATTCAGATGTATTATTAGCTATTAAGGTAAAATAATTTTAGTTATCTCATTGATATTTCTCTGTGCTATGTATTATGAATATAAATCAATACCATTTTTGTTTTTAGAAATTAAATGTATCTATTAAATACTTAGAAAATTTATCTGATATAAATTTATTGGAAAAAAATGATATCCTGGTCACCACCCTGTTTGAAGAACTTGCAGTCAAAAGACCATGTTTTAGGTATGTCAATTTAAAATATTTTTTATTTATCTTAATATGATAAATAATTTTTTTAACATTTTGTTTAGAATTCTTGGGCGTCCAGCTTTATTGGAATTGGCTGAAAGTCCTAATGGTTTACAGGGCATTAATCGCCACCGTTATTGCAATTCTCTTGTTGGGGCCATAGTCAGTGTCACAGGAATCCAAAAGAGAGATGAAATGGTATTTATAATATCTAATAATGTAAACAAATAATTTATTTTTTGTATGTTTGTTATATCGTTCAGGCACGTCTTCTGAGTTTGATTCGTTGGATGGGTGGTAGTTTTCGAGAAAATATTAATTATAAGACCACCCATTTAGTATCTGGCTATGCATGTAGTGCTAAATCTCAATATGCATATTTACATGAAATTCCAGTTGTAGGATCTTCGTGGCTTCATGCTGCATGGGAGAGACGTAATGAAATGAATTTCAAAGCAATCAATTCGTCATTTGTAAGTATTAAGATCTATAATAGTAAAACATGTTTTTGTCTACAGTATTTTGAGTAATTTTATTAATGTAAAACATTTTTTTAGTTTTCAGAGCACAAGTTAAAACCATTCCATGGAGCCAAAATATGTTTTTCAGGGTTCACGGAAGAAGAACGATCACATATGGTTGACGTTTTGTTGCAAAATGGAGGTACTCCAATAAGCGATGAAAATGATACAGAATGTACTCATTTGGTAAATATTATTTAAATATTTAGATTTTGCATTGGGAAATTATAACTTATGTACTTATATACATTAAATTATTGTTGACATGAAATAATGGTCAAATGTGAATTATTCAAATTTTTTATTCATGAGAGATCTAAATTTATACTTTATCATTAACAGCAGAAAACTTCTGCAGTAATAAACGAATTCTGAATTAAATCTAAAACACAACTCTTGTGCTAAAACATTGGTAAAATTCCAATGTTTTTAATATAACTGATTGAAATTTTATTTATAAAAATATTGCTTTTGCTGTGCACAAAGCTCCACTAACCTTAATAATATTGTATATATATAATATATATGTGTGTGTATATATATTATAAAAAATGGGATTTACTAACAAATTATTGCTTATTTATTTCTAATTTTACAGGACAAGGTTAAATTTTTTAACATTTTGTGTTTGTTGGTGTTATGTTTTTTTTTTTTGTTTGCATGTTAGGTTACAAAGGAAGGTTCTAGTCCTTTAGGCGACCGAGATCCAAATACAACACCATGTTTACGAGGTGTTTTGGCACCTAAAAATCTAATTCAAGCATTTGATAAAGAGGATTCAAGTCCTAATACTCGAAATGGGGGGTTAAAAAGAACGCTGAGTGTGGTAGATTGTGGAAATGTGTCCCATGAAACCAAGAAGATTCGCCTTCAATTTTTAGACACGGATTGTGATGAATTTTTGTTTAAACATCCTAATCCTATGTCAGCACGTTTGGATCAAACCGATCAAACTTTGGTACATATTTTTGACATTTATTAGAAAAATATTAAAAGTTTAAACATATTTGTATAAAAGCTTAAACAAGAATGTTAACTAAATAAAAAATATTTTATTTTGATATTTATAAAATTACTAACAAATTTAAAATCATACATTTTCTATAATTATAAATTTTTAACTGATTGGCCTTAATCAAAAATTGCTTAGTTTGTTTTTATAAAGTATAAAATATTAAATTTTTTCCTCTTTTTATTTTATACTCAAATTAACATTGATTAATTATAAAGCATAAAAAAAACATAATTTTGTTTACATATGCAATAAAACCATTTAATATAAATTATATTTAAAAAAATTTGGTGATTGTATTTTTTTTTTTTGTTAAATAATTTAATACTACTAGTAAATGAAGCAATAAATATTTATATGTGTAATAAAGTAAAAAATCGACCAGATAAATTTATAGTAAAATAAGATAAATTAGATTTTACATTTTCAATTAAATTAAATTTATATTTAAATTTGTTCATTATTCAATCAAATTAACATTATCTGCATTAAGAAGTTTTATAAACAACTAATAATTATAAGTTGTAAGTATAAAAAGCATAATGTAGAAATAAAAATGTTTGATTAGTATCCCAGTCAAACCATTATTTCATAACTGTTGCATTTTTTAGAAAAAGAAAAAAAGATTAAATTTTTAATGAATCATAATATAAATTATTATTTATAAACAATATCCATTGATCTTATCGGTTTCAAAAATTTCAATTTAATAGATAAAAGACATGCAATTATGTAGCTATAACTATTAAAATGTTCTAGAAAAATTAAATTGATAATGTTGAATATAGTTAAACATAAAAAGGTGATATTGGGAAAATATTGTGTATTTTCAATTTTATATTTAAAATTTACATAATTTGAAACTTATTAAATATTTTCTACAAATCAATAGTTAATTTAATGGTTTGTCACTGGTGAATGTATAATGCATAAAATTTACATTTATTGATCAGTGTTTCATGTATTTATCCTAAACATTCATATTATGATGACAGTATATAGAAATATTAAGTCACATTCATTAATCCCAATATTATTGTATGTTCTCCGGGTTTCAAATTATAAATGTTAGAGTTGTTCTTGAACAACTCATAATTCTATTTATCACTAACACAATTTATAAGCTTAACATTGCATTCGCTATCATAATGCTTAGTTTTTATATCATTAACATTATTTATAATTTTTAACTAACTAATAACTAAAATTATAATAAAAATCTTAAGTATTAATTTACTATTTATCTAATTTGTATATTATATATTATGTATTAACTTAACTATTTAATGAAAAATCATGTAAGATTTTCTTATAAAAATTGGTTAAAATAACTCACATTGGTAACTTAACAATCTTAACCAAATTTTGTTACAAGCTAAAATGTAACAAAGCTTTTTCATACTTGATAGATAAGCTTAGTGGTGGTTATCATGTATGTATGTATGTGTGCGTAGATTAATGCTTTTTGATTTGAGTTTATATAAATTCAGTTTAATATAAAATAATGAGGTAATAATAATAGTTCCTTTTTATTATTATTTTATCTATATTAATTTTTGTTGATAATAAGTAATACCAAATAATATATTATGGCATACTCAAGTTAATATTTTATATAGTTTTTCATTATAACATTTTTTTATTTGCCAGCAGTTTTTTTTTTTTTATATTTTTAGTATGTATCTTATTGAAAGAAAAATTGTGATTTACATAACTATTTGTTTACTTTTATCATTTATTAAAAAAATCATTCAATAAAAACCTACAAACCGCTAAAATCCAATATGCATGTATAAATATTAAGATACGTGTAAAAATAAAAATATTTTAGATTTTGTTTTTTTTAATGATTATGCTAATTTAAATTTTGTTAAAAATAATTTTGTAAATAATAAATAATAACTATCATAAAGAATAAAAAATTAATTGTATTTGAGTTATTAGTGGTAAAGAGTATTTGTGACTGATTTAATTTTGAGATAAAATTAATATAATTTCAAATATTTAAATTTAAATTTAAATTTTAGAAATAATTTACAAATATGTACTATATTAAAATTAAATAAATAAAAAAGCATGCTTTTATTATTTAAAAAAAATTAATATTTCTCTATTTTTTTTGTTATTTCATTTATAACCAATTAAATAAAAAAAAAAAGTATTATTTTATAATAGTAATAAAAGCCATTTTTCATTTACAGAATACCAAAATATGTTATTTATAATATTTTATTTTTTTAGGTTGTTAATGAATCTTCATTAGATTCAATTCCTCCTGTAAAGAAGAATAATGCTGAAATTCTGAAAGAAGCATGGTTCTGGACATCTGTACAATACCAGAGTTGTGCCTTAACAAAAGAATATTTATTGTCTAATGTAAAAACTTATTAATATTTCTCATTATGTAAGTCATTTTATATTTATATAACTTTAATTGGTTTAGTTAAATATGACCAGCACGCCTACATCTGCTCGTGTAATGTCATCTACGTTGACATTAAGTTCTTCTTCTCGTGCACGCAAAAGAAAAAGACATTTAGATCGTTTGGGTTCATTGTTAAGGTCTAGTCCAACACCTGTAGCAACTATTGGTGAAACATCGCCAACAAATAGTTCAGGGCCATCAAAACGACGGTCGTCAGCTGCCAACACCCTTGATGGTCTTAGGTTGTCGTGTGGATCATTTTTAAATTTCACAAACAGCCCAGATCATCCTTCTCCATTTAAACTCCCAAAAGGTTAGTTTTATTATAATATCATTATAATAATGGTATGTTTAAATATAAATTATATGTATAATTTCCAGATCCAGATTTAGTTATAAAAGATAAACCATTTAGTCCACGATATCAAGTTTTCTCTGAATTATTGCAGACTGAGATAAACTATGTTGGAGTGTTAAACACAATAATTACTGTGAGAATTTTTTATTCATGTCATATTGTACTATAAATTCTTTGAATTTAAATTTTTTTAAATTTTTATTGTAGCGTAATTTTTTCTTTGTTTATCAAATTATTCAGGTTTTTATTTTGTTTATTCATAGGTATACAAAGAACCACTAGAAGAAATGATAGATAAAGAAGACTGTTTGCTTAATAATACTGAAATCAAAATTATTTTTGGAAATGTTTTACCTATTTATCAAGTACATCGAGAAATGTTAGAGGAGCTAAAATGCCTTGCTACATCGTGGCAAGAAGATAGTAGTATAGGCAGTGTTTTTCTCAAATATGTAATACTACACATTTGATACTAGTTTTTGCAATTAAATACATTTTAATTGTTAATTTTGTTATAGTCCAGTGAATTAGTGAAAGCTTACCCACCATTTGTGAATTTTTTTGAAAAAACAAGAGAGATGCTTTTGCAATGTGATCAGACAAAACCTCGTTTTCATGCATTCCTTAAAGTTGGTCAGACAAGACCTGAATGTTGTCGTCAGAGTTTACAAGAACTTCTCATTCGGCCCGTTCAACGCTTACCCAGCATTAGCCTACTTTTAAATGGTGAGTTTTGTTAAGTTGTTCAAACTTTAAATAGTTGGTTATAATAAAGAGCATTTAAGTTAAATTTTAAAATATTTTTATAGATATATTAAAACATTCTGATAAGAATAATCCTGATCATCAAGCTCTTGTATCAGCCCTAGCCAGTATACGAGAAGTAATGACTCATATAAATGAAGACAAAAGAAAGACTGAAGGTCAAGTTGTACTTTTTGATATATTTAATGATATCGATAATTGTCCTGTGAGTATAACATTGATTATATTTTTGTGAATAACATTGAAATGTATATCTTTATTTTGTATTATTTGAATATTAAGTATGGAAATTTGAATAACTGTTAAATTTTGTTTTTAGCCTCATTTAGTTTCTTCACATCGAAGTTTTATTACAAAATGTGATGTGATTGAGTTAAGTGATAATCTTAGTGGTCGTGGGGATCATTTAACAATATTTGTTTTTTCAGACGTTGTCGAAGTAAGAATTGTATATTAATTATTCTACAAAGAGTAATAAATTATTAACTTTGTATGATGATCATTATTTTCTAGGTCTGTAAAAAAAGAAAATCATTCAATGGAAAAAGTCCTAAAGAACCGAATTCTGGTTCACACAAATTAAATGGCGGTGCCAAATCATATAAACATATCAAATTGATGCCGTTAAATATAATCAAACAAGTTATAGATATTAGAGAAACTGAAGGTAAATGAATTCCCCTATAATAGTTGTGGTAAAGGATTTCTGCATTTAAGTGATCAATTTTTTCCTCATTCTACATTTATTTTCATAATAGCCTTGTATGAATGAATATTATTTATATTTACTAAGAGAACACAACATCTTAATTTTTTTGTCTTTGTTTTACAGACAGCGTTTATTATAGCCAATTTATATTAAGCAATTCACATTTATTCTTGTTAATTTTAATATCAGTATAAATTAGACCTATTATTAAATTTAAAAGTAACAAAAATGACTTGAAGTTTTTTTGGAGATTTTTTTTTTGATATTTTAATTTGATTGAGAGTTATAAGTTTGTAAAATATTTCAATATTTTCATCAAAATCTCATGTTTTTAATTGTAACTTAATGATTATTCTAATTAATATTGTGTATTAATACAGATTGTTTATTACTTGCAAAAATAAAAGTAAAAAAGATTTATTATTGATCCATGTAAAAATATTATAATTAATCTCATAAAAGTGTAAATTTTAACTACAATGTAATTATTCTTATTCTAGACTGTCGTAATACATTTTCGTTAATGATTATTGATAATCATGACTTTAAAGAACGATTATACACATTTACTATGACTGGGAGTAGTTGTAGTGCTAATCATAAAAATTTATTCTTAAAAAATATATCGCAACAAGTTGCCAACACCGTGTGTTCTGTGAGTATGCAAGTGGTTCATAGAGAATCATAGAAATTTACTGATTTATTCTATTAAATTTAGGGCAATATATTAGTGTCATTGGATTCTCAGCAATTGGATATTGATACAAGTGAAATTACTACTGGTACTCTTGGAAAAGCTTTCAAGTAAATTATTGTGAAAAAATGTTGATTGTATGAAATTAATATAATTATGTATATTCACAATTATTTTACAGATTTGCAAGCAGAACACGCATTAAAGTTGGACGAGCATTGAGCTTTAATAAAACTCCTAGCAAGTTGAAACGAGCTGTGTCTACCATGATGAGTCCTGTTCTCAGCTTAACTAATAATGGAGGGTTGAGTACACATGCCTTAACACCATCCACACAATTAGCCAATATGCACTTGGCATCGTGCACCAATTTAAATGTGAGCCCATTAAATGAGCATAATAGTAGACATAGTTGTACACTAACGAAAGTCAAGAAACATATTAAACGCAATTCTAAATTGCGAATGTCTAGTTAATCTTTCAGTCGGCGATCATTTGGAGAAGATAACATGTGTAGTCTTTTGCTTTTTAAAAAAAATTAATTAAAAAATCTTACTTTATTGGATCTCAATAAAATAAATAAGGTACTTGACAATTTGCTTTACTTGTTGAACAAGCTTACTGTGTCGATTAACTTGCAATGGCTATATATGTGGTAAAGACCTTTTATGGTTGAATGTATGCATGTATGTTGTGTTATTGATTTTTTTATTATTTAATCATTACTATATCAAGTAATAAATAATTAAAGCTTGGATTTTATAATATTTTCTCATACATGATCTTTATTTTTGAAAGGCTTTATTAAAGTTGCTTATTTTTTTTTAAAATATAATCACTATGTTAAACAAATTCAATTAACTAAACAAACTAAATTACTGATAAAGTTGTAAATAGAAATTGTATTATCATAGTTGGGTACATAAAGGATATATTTAAAATGTATCAAAATTGCTTAAATTTTTAAACGGGACTTTTTTAATTAAAATTTTTTTATTTATTCATAGAAATAATTTTTAGCTTACAAAAAAAAAAAAAAAATTGTATCTTAATTGTTATAAACTGTCAATCATCACTTAAAGATATCAATTTTATTAATTTTCCAGGGTGGTGTGTTTGATTGTTTTATTATATATAAAGCTTCAAATATACTATTGAAATTATGTTACATTGTTCTGATCTGACTAATTTATTTAAAAATAGTATTATATTGAATTGTATATTGTGAATAATTATTAAATATTTTGAACTGTATCCTATTTTGTATATATTAATTTTCAACTCTTATTTTAATTTAAAATTTTGTGTAATTGGTGTATATTTTTATTTAATTTTAATACTGAACAACTACTTGTTCTTTGGCTGTACAGTTTTAAATTTTTAAATATTTTTAAGTACATCATAAACGAATATTCATATTATTCAAATCTTTGCTTCACTAGTAATGTGATTTTATTCTCGGTTTATTTATTTTCATGAAATTAGTTTGATTTAATAAACATATAAAAATATTAAACAACAAAATAAAATTAGTATCAGTTACTTTCATGTTATAAAAATTATTTTAATAAACAATATTTTATGTAATATATTAAGTTAAAAAAATATGTTACTCTGATAAAATTTTACAATATTTCTAAGTACTGAATTTGACTAATTTTTATTATAGGAAATGTCATCAGATGACCATACATTTCCATCGCCACCGATGTCAGTTCAGCCAAATAGAAAAAATAAAACGTCAATTTTAAGTTTATCATCGGTGCCCAGGTAGCGTCCATCTGCCTATCGATACCTGGTAAACTCTTTTCGAAACTCGAAAAATTTTGTTTCGATTTTAAGTCGTCAGTATCGATAGTTATATTATATTATTATAATAATTCTGTTTTAAAACTCAACTTTAAAATTTTTTTTAAATCAATTATTTTATTATTACCTTTTTTGTTAGTGTTTAAGATTTGTATAATAATGTTGTTTTCAACTTTTCCCAAGACATTCTTGCCCCAAAATTTTCTTATCCTATACTTCATTGTTAACAATCGTTCATTTCATAAATTTCATTCTACAAAAAAAAATGTTTACCATATATGTTTACTTGGTTTTATACTGAGTATTTTAAAGTTACCATGGTATATACTTTTGTAGTCTTAATTTATAAATTTACATAAATTATATGTGTGAACAAATTTTTTTTTTATCTTAGAAAAATTAAACATAACACTTATAACGGTGCTCAAGTATTTGATCATTAACTACCTTAAGCTCAAACAATAATTTTTTATGTATTCTATGTGTGTGTTTGGAATTATATATTTTTTATATATTTTTAAATTTATTTTGTAAGTGTAAATATGACGATTCAGTTTTGTGATTTATTGATGATATATATTGTATGCAATCAAAATTAAAATAACTGGACGAACGAATTACATTTTATATGTAAAATAATAATATAAACATTTAATATATTATTATGTAGAATTGAATTATTATTGTATTGTTATTAATAATTATTCCTTTGTCTTTTAGTTAAAATTCAATTTTCAAGACTAAATATTGCAATGTTGTAAGATTATAAAGTTTAATTAATTTTTTTTAAGTACTTGGTTAAAGGTTTTCAGAATGGAATAGGTCACAACAATCAGCTAATAAAACAACAATTTCCAAGAATAAGTACTCTACAAAATATGTTTGATATTTTATGAGTTAATTATTTTGTTAATTTTACATATATGTAATACTATTCAGTCGTACTGCATTCAGTAGTGATTATTGCTCATTATGTAGTTTGTTATTAAACATCATGTGATTTGGAATATTTTAAGAACCTATAAGTAAAACAAAAAAAAAAGTGTCATTAGCAAATAAAAATCAATTATTTTTTTTTCATGATATTCTATTTATTTATTTGTATATATAAAATAAAACTAATGTACTTCATTAAAGCAATTCTATCAAAACTTTTTTCTCACAGAGAATGAATAGTGTTAGCTTCGAAACGAATGTGAAGTACCTAATTGACAAGACTCATTTCTCGTGGAAAAGCTTCTTAATGATGGAATTAAAGTTTAAATGTTTGGGTTTTCCTTTTTATAAAACGTATAAACATAAAATGTCTTATCTATACTTTTTTTTCTAGTTTATTTATTTATTATATATTTTACAGGCTGAGCCTTTTTTTATAAAGATATATAAATTAATTTTATTAACAGAAGATATGTGCATAATAGATAAATAGTAAACAAGAGTATGAGGTATATTAGAAACATACAAAGAAGATAATGAAAATAAAAACAATAACAAAATAATCATTAAAAGAATGTAAAGTGTGGATTCGCTTTGACGTTGGACATTTAATTGCCTTAATAACTTGTTGACTAAGAATTTGGTGGTAGAATGTGAGACATAAAAAAGAATAGTCGTTTGGGTTGTAAGGTCAGGTTCCTTAAAACAAATTAAAGATACTAGGTCAGGTTTATAGACATATATCCTATACCGCTTAAGAAGTTTTGACTTTTTGAGTATCTATACAATATTGGAGGAATTGATGTTCCGACGTTAGTTAATTAAAAATTGTAACTTGTATAATAATTAATAGTGTGGAATCTACTTATTCCATTTGTTATTATTGAAACAAAAAATTTAGGATTCATAATATACGTCATAGATAATGTACCAAATATTTTTCTCATGCGATTTTTAATTTAATATTCATTTTCTGCGCCGTACTATGATTTTTCTCGTCGATTTTATTTAGGTTTATTATATACAAGGGTTAAAATGGGGGGGACGCAAGGGACTTAGTCCTCCTACCTCTAATGCGTCCCTTCAACAAACTATTCGGAAAGCTCCAATTATAACCTAATATTAGTCAATATAATTCAGAATTCCGTTGAGATTAAATCTTGGTTTTTTTTTTTTTATATCAATTGTTACTTTATTTTTATCAAATGTATTTAATACAAATTATGGACCATCTAATAAATGTGTAAAAAATATAATTGATTTTATTAGTTATTGCAATGGCTATAGATACCAACTGAATACTGAGATTAATAGGTTTCCGGTGGGTTGTCGATAACCTAACCTATAACATAATTATATTATTTAATTGAGCTTATACGTTTAATATATATATTATATATACATAAACATAGGTCAAGTGTGAATGTGTGATTTATCAATCATGTTCATCCCATCATACCTAGAATTTGAATTGTTTTTTATACAATTTAAAGCACAAAAAACACTATATTCTTACGATTATATATTTTTTGTCTGGCTGATTTCTTTAGTTTTTTTGAAGGAACCACTATTTACAACTTAATATTATCAGAAAAATAAAATGTTTAAGTTGTGTAAAATATTAGTTATTCTTAAAAGAGTATTGTTTGTAATTTGGATATTATTCAGGGTTAAAAATGGAATGAGTATGTTATCACTGTTTATACATTAGATAGGTACCTATATTTATTAGATATATCTAAGATTATATATCTAACGCTTAAAACTATAGTGAGACATTATTGCTCCCTGAAAATTTTCTCCACTTTAAGCCCAGATTATGTGTTAATCGTTTTCCTGTAATCTGTATTGAATATTGTTCAATTGAAATTCGTATTTTTTTTTCACCGATGGGATGGGGAAAAAATAGTTAAGCAACAAGTTTATACCTACTTAAATATGTCATCCGTAGTCATCTCTTCAGCTCGTGTCAGAGTTCGTATCGGCATTGATATGATGCCGCCGTCTTAGAGGTTTGACTCCTCCATCACACTTCATTGCGAATTTCCATTCTAAAATCAACGCTTCTTTGGGTGTTATCTGAAACGAGATCAAAAATATAAATTAAACCTTCACTCGGATCCGGTCAGGGCAGACGAGGTACCAATGAATATCGCGTTGGTGTTTGGCTATCGGTCAAAACTCTGAACTCAGATTTTACTGTCAAACAAAATGTCTGAGCTTATTTTTGGAGTAGGTCATATAAATTAAAAATATATAAATTTAAATGCCTGATGAGCTATGAATAATTACTACTGTTTCTATAGGTGTATACGTAGAGCGAAGTCTGATTCCCTAAAATGTCTATTTTTTTTTTTTGTGTAACTAAAAGTCAGTTTATAAAATACTATAAATGAGTTGGTACATAATGCTTTCGTAGAAAAACCTAAACAATATTATGTACAAAGATCGCCATATAGAGGTACCTATAAATGTGGTCTTGTATTACCTCTTCTTCGATGGCCACTTTCCGGATGTTCCATAAAAACTCCAATATGGAAAACATAAACGCAATTAAACACCCGAGAACCAGTACCACAAAAACGCCACCGATTTTCGTAAAACCAAGTTCGTCGCTTTCGTCTTCTTCCTTTATGGAAAGAAAAATTAAATAGAGACGATACAATAATATGGTTTGTTAGTATTCGTCGTCCGCTCTAGATACTCACCTCGCATTTATTGCCTCCTTGAACTTTCCACCATTTGTCTTTTAGTTCTCGCATGAATCCGGACTCTTGTAATCTCAACACCGATTCACTAATCAGTGTACGGTACGGTGAATCTTAAAAGAAAAATAACGGATTACCTATGTTATAGATGAATGGGTATATTATATTATAATATTATAATACATTAATACTATATAATATACATCATAATATTGTTTTTTTAAATTAATTTAATCTAATTATCGTACCTATGCTTATATGTTATATCTATAATGAAATATATTACATCAACATCGTTTGATGCACAGCTTTGGAATACTTAATTAATTCTTTTGCAATTATTTACAATTTTACTATTGTTATTTTTATTTTATTTATCTTGCACATTATCATTAATGCAAAGTATTGTACGACGTGGTTTTTAAATGTAATATTGCCCAAACGTGTACAAATTAGAAATATAATTTTTGGTTATCTGCTGTCTGTCTGTTCAAGAAAGGCTTCGAAACTAATGAACCGATTTTTGTGAGAGTTTCCAAAAATACTTATTTAATGCATTGGCCGTTAGATATATAATGAAAAACGATAGATAAGTATTAAGATTCACGTAAGGGTTATTCAAATACCTATCTATTACGATATTTTAAAATATGAACTATACTTTAGCTTCCATCGGGTAGTCCGTAATAGGCGTATAGATAGGTGTATATGTGTTAAGGTTTTAAAAGACCTTATAAGGGACGCATAGTGCAGCTGCTAAAAATTAAACGTGAATAAAAGTGTATATATACGATACACTGTCCTATGTTTATTTACAACGATTGCCACATGAGCGAGTACGGAAGAGCTACTATATGAGATGCAATGATAATAATTTTGAATTTCGATTATACGTTAGCTAGACAATAGACAAATTAATTTATCGGAATGAAAGTGAATGACTAAGTAATATTAACTGTACATAGAAAGTGATATTTTATTACAATAGCCCCGTGACGGTGGGTGAAGAGGAGGAAGTAGATGATTGATAGCGACGGATGCCGACAGTGTCATTTCAAAACAAAATACACACACGTTGAATACCAGTAGGCAGTAGCCTACAATATTATTTTAAAGGCTATATATACTACTCACTCATCGGCATTGCTATGCCGTATCCTTTGGAGTCGAGCGTGTTGCCGATCTCCATCAGGTTACAGTTGCGTTCTGTCTGATACTCGATGCTCGATGATTCCATGAGAAACGCATACCGGCCTTTGCCTTTAAGCACCCGGTCTACGCCCTCCTGATTGCTCTTCGTGAACACGGTCGGGTTAGACGCTTCCATCACGCTCCACATCCTCTGGTACAAACTCAAGTTCGATCTCTGTACAATATTTATACAGCTGATTTATTATTGTGTATACCTATAGGTATTATTATTATCGTTCTAGACGTGATAATCATATAATATATTATTATACATAGTCGTTGTCAGTTGTAAAATAAATAATAATAACTATAACACATGACAACGGATTTATGTGGCGTAGAGGGCGTATTATAGAGCACTGCGGCAGACCTGAAAAAAACTAGCCGTCGATCCTTCTTCGTAACAGCCGTACTGGATGTTCGATTCTTTTGACAAGTCATCGACATTCTTGATAGGTGTTTCCATACGTCCGCTGGTAATAGACGCTGTCAGGTTGGCGGTATACGACGAGGTCATGATCAGCGCGAAAAACCACCACATCCCTGCCACTAAACGCGTGGACACTGCCCTATATACGTACACAGCACAGTGGTTATGAAACATTTTATGGTATTATATTGTTTTTACTACAGTATTAGGTAATTAAAAAAAAATATTATCGTATATAATACAAACGACAATATTGTTATTGCTGCAGAGAAACAGCGACATTGCACTGACATAAAATATTAAAGTAGGTATATGGGTGTATGAATGATGTGATGCGATTACGATGAAGCACATGTAGGTAATTCACAAACATTTAGTCAACATTAAGTATTATAATTAACTTTCTTCACTCTAATGTATAGGTACATGTTTTAAAAAGATTTAATGAAATGAAAATCGTTATGATATTAGAAAATATTAGAATACAAATGTATGATATATTATTATTATAAGTCTTTTAATATAATAACAGTAGGCCTTTAGTTGTAAGACTTTTGGAATTTTCTAAACTTATTATTAAGATGAATTCCACGCGGACTGTGCAGGTTAAAATGTTAAATGTTAAAAGACGATAGTTTGACACGCTTTTGCGTCACAATAATTTATAAAGCAATCATACAAGTATTGAATAAAAATTAATCACCTAAGTAAAATAGTTATAGACTAAGTCAAATACCGAAGATTATAATACATATCAATACGATATATATCGTATATTATAATGTATAAAAATGAAATGCTTTTTGTTTAGCACATAATTTTAAAACGATTGGGCTTATTTTTTAAAAAAAATTTTAATAGCCGAACATGGTTTTTTCAGGCTTAGGCCGAAGAAAGGGTCAAACCGTATAGGTATAAGCTTGTATCTCCTATTCAAGTCGCTATAAAGTATATTATTATATTATACTCGAGGTAATCGTACAAACCACGTGATATGTATTGAAACATAAAAGATTTTTAAATTTTGTTTTAATTTTTAAGGATAAATAGGTACTTACTGATAATTGTAGTAAAATACATGAATAGCATTTAATTATGCTCTTAAACATAAACAAAAAAAAAAAAAAAAAATGGTAATTCAAAAACGCATTATAATTTGTGTACAGTTTATGTACGCCGTCATTAAGAGCCGTTTGGTTCATGAAAATTTTTTTTTGTTAAAAAATATAAACTAATATACTAATTAAGAATATATAATATAAATACAGTAAACTCTTGTCATGTCGAATCTCAAAGGGAACAGAAAAATTCCGAGATATCATCAAGTCTCGTCGTGAAGGCAGTAAGTTTCAAGTGGATTTTAATTTAGTTCGACATAATAAGAATCTACCGTCGGTATATATGTACATAAAACCACCGTGCTAGGTTCGCGTGTTGTTGCCTTACTGAGGTGATATATCGGAACCCTGTTGCAACATGGTGCCGCAACTGAACCATATCAAATTAGCCACATTAAGCCTAGTCTCAAGCTCGTTGTTACCGTCTTTCCACGGCTGTGGATCGTGCCATTCGTTGGGTGTGATTCTGCAAACAAGCAACGGGGATAGATAACATTCAAACGGTTGTGCCGCTGGTTTTCGTTTGCGAGCACACGCTGCTGTTGCAGCCTCAGCGTCGTATCATACAGACCATAGTCGCCGTAATATTAGGTATAATTATTGTATAATATTAAACGCAAGTATTACATATTATCATTATGATAGGTTTAGGGCACGCGTTATTGTACAATATGTATAATGTATATCATATATGTATGTATATTGTCATGCGTATTGATTCTAAACGAATAATAACTACGAATACAAGTAGCGCATTAATAATGTGTATAGCTCGGTCAGTGGCATATATTTATAGTGAGTGGTGGGTTACACAGCAGACAGAATAATAATAATTATGTGCATAATTTATCTAATTTCGTTATGTTATTACGCCGACGTATAATATCATTTTATTCGGGGGTATTTTTTTTTAATTGAGTAAAGGATTTAATACTACTACACTCGTTTATGAAAAATTTAAATTAAAAAGTAATTATTTTCAAACATGCATATGCAGGAATGCAGGGCGTACCTAAGGGGGACGGGGGGTTCGGGTCCGGACCCCCATTGAAATTTCTACATTTACACAATTAATAGTAAATAGTATAATAAGAGATGGTTTACAGTGTATTTTAATTTCCCATTATTTTCAATATACAAAGTTTATAGATTATAATATATTATAATGTACAAACCGTGTTTAATTTATACCAACAATCAGGTACGACTGCAATTGTCTTATTCTGAGCAGATACCACGAACTGATTAGATAAATCAATTGCTGTAACATAATTAGTAAATCTCCAGAAGAATACTTCAAAATATCAATATTTACACCATATTTGGAATACTTTACAGATCAAATAAATAGTCGTTTTATTGAACACAAATTGGTTTTAAAAGGTTTTAAAATGTTATTTAAAAATGAATTGGACAATAATAACAACGACATTTTACAATTGAAAGATTTTTAGAAAAGATTCAGATAATTTAAGTGAACCTGATATTGTAATAGCAGAAATTAAGATGTGGAAAAATGTCTTAAAAAAAACTGAAAAAGATCAAAAGCCAAAAACTGTAATACAATTTCTACAATTTTGTGATGAAGACTTGTTCCCAAATATATGCAGGTTAATAAAAATATTATGTATATTACCGGTTACGACATGTACATCTGAGAGAAGTTTCTCATCATTAAGAAATCTTAAAACATATCTCAGAAATACTGTATCAGAAGACAGACTAAATGGACTTGCGATGCTTAATATTCATCGAAATGAAATCTTAATACCAGATGATATAACTGAGGAGCTTGTAAAAAAAAACAGGAGATTAAAATTTTAAAATAATTATATAGTTATAATAATATAATTTGACACAACATTTTTTTTTTAAATTAAACTCAACCCTTTAAGTTTATTCTTTTAAGAATAAAATTTTATTTTTTTAAACAATTTTGCTTTTAAGGTTTTTTCTGAGAAATGTTGACATATGTATTATATTATATATTCTGCTATTATTGAGGAAAATTTAATAATTAATATGCCACTGATATAGCAGCGGCTGATTATGACAATGAAAACTCGTAGCGCACTCAAACCATAAAACTACACACACAAACTGACAAGCAATGCAAACTGCACAATTATTTAGGCATATAAGTCATACAGTATATACTATTATGTTAATTAGGTGATTGGAAAGTCAGTAACCTATTAATTCGTAATGTAGTGTGGAATTGTATGTAATATTTATTACATGAGTCTGTGGGCAATCTTTAATCATGATTTATCAAAAAAAAAAGTCTCAAATATTTTTGATTTTTTAAAAATGGGTTACTATGACTTTCTAATTAATTAACACATTATACATAAATATGTATATAAATATGAAAGTCACACAATATGTAGCTGTATAGAGTGGCATAGTAGGTTCTATTAAATAACTTTACTGCAGAAATTGAAAAAAATCACGATCTGCCACTCTGTATAGGTATAATGTATTATTCAAGGTATAATACGTATGTTAAACAGGTCGTAAAACACGATATGTATATTATTAATAATTATGTATATTTTAGTGGCATAGTGCAGTTGCAGTATATATCACGCGTGCAACCATCGGCAAATATAGGTTTGCGCTCACTTGGGTAGAATTTCGCATCCGGCACACAGTACGGAACCGATAGAAAACCACAGACAGTTGAGCAGCGTCATCGAATTCTCCATGGTGTTGTCTCCAGGCTTGATCGGGTGCGGGAGTTCCCATTCGAACGGTGTCATTCTGAAAACAGTTCCACAACGGTCTGGGCCAACTGCGGTAGGTACCTACCCATACGCCCCTAATATATACCAATATACCTAAAATATATAGTAGTCCACGGCGTTTCCCGTGGTCATAATAATATGTATGTAGGACATGTAGGTACTAGGTACTAATATATACATTTGCCTAGGCCTCGCTTATTACCTATATGTTATTGTTTATTGTTTTAGATTTAATGCTTTATATATATATATAAAATAATATAACAACACGGACGAATTGTAAATATGTTTAGATTTAATAGTATATTTACACGGGATGTTAGTCGTCTACAGAAAATACTATTGTTGTTCGACGATGTTATGGAAAAAAACTCAATTCAACCCGCCTAAATCGATGACTATTAAGCGAAATAATAATAACAATATTTATTTAATATTATATTCATAGGCGAAAATCGGGCGAGGTTTTGATAACCCCAAATGTGGGGAGGGTTTGATATGGAAGGTATTAGGAGTATAGGAACTGCGAATTTCAAGATATAGCCATAGTTACACGATTATTTTACAAAAGTAATTTTAAGAGAAAACAAATTAAAAAGTTTATAGAAATGACATTAATTATTATTCCTGTATATTTTGGTTCATAAAAGTAGCAATTTTTTAATTTGATTTTTTTTCTAAGTGGTCCTAATGCTTTTCAGCCATCTCTGTTAAAAGTAGGTGATCGCATTTATAACTTCTAAAACTACTGTTTGTAAAGTCGCTAAAATTTCAAAACTTCATACCATATAATTTAATAATTGTATTTATTAATTTATTTAATAGGACAAGAATCCAGTCCAGATCAAATGGAATGAATTTTAAAATTTCTTTAAAATAATCTTAAATGGGTAAAACTATTAAAACTGATTTTTTTTAATAAAAAAATTATTTTTCAGTTTTATAACACTTAATTGTCAGCTTAATGTTTTAACTTACGAATTTACTTTGGATAAATTTTATTTTTGATTAACCGGATTAACCTGATATTTGGGCTATAGCGAGGTCCAAATTCATGAGTTTTTCTGTATATGATATATATAACTGATATAAGTTTCTTATTATTGGACTGTTTACTACAATTTATAAGACAGCTAGCGTACATCAGCTAGTGATTTACGTAGGTATTTTGAATAAGGGTTTTTTTATTTAAATAGTTATTATAAGTTATAATAAGTGGTATTAATAACAAATACATGTCGTAAGCTATACGAATAATTAGTTTTTTTGCGAAAAGACTAGGCTCTTTGCAATAGCCAATAGGGTAGCCCGTTTGCGGACTACTTATTATTTTTCCAAACAGCCTGCTGTTTTTTAGGCTCATTGCATACAGACTAACAGCAGTTAGACCTTTTAAAAATTACAATAATTTTATGGTAATGACTATTTGACTATTTGTTGGTTTTTTTGAAAAATAATACGTTGTTCGCAAACAGGCTACCGCAATGCAAAGAGCATAGTCTTTTCGCAAAAAAATTAATTATCCATATGGCCTATGACATATTATATATGTATGCGTTTACTGATAGTTCTGTTAATATTTTAGTTATTTAAAAAATTAAAATCTTTACGTGTGGTGCACATGGCACTATAGACATATTAAATATACACATTTTGAAACAAATGGTCATCTTACAAATGGTTATCTAATGCATAAAGATTGTGTGCTTTATTCTTCGTGGTAAAATCATTCTTAAGCTTTATTGCAACCGAGGATTGAACGCAAGATCTCCTACCCTTCCCACGGAAGAAATATTAAACAATTTTCGCCTATGAATATACGATTATAGGTATTATTTTTAGATTCGGCATAAAATAATCACATTATTACATTAAATTATATACATAATACATCATATATGTATATATAAGAATATATATATATAGATGGTTTATACACACTGTGTCGCGATACACGTCAGTGGTAAATGGGTTACCCGATGGCGGACTATGACCGTTATGATGCGTTAAGGCCAGCGGCGCGGTTTCTGTCTGCAAACTGTTTAAATAAACACGATTTTTTTTTGCTCCTCACTTACCTGGCCAACATAAACAAGAATAAAGACACGCCTAGGTACGCGGTCGCTGTGTACATCCAGACGCTGAACGACAGTGGGTTCAGGAACCAAAATAGTTGTGGTTTCTTCTTTTCCGGTTTCGCGTACAGTATGCTTATGCCCAACGTCATGAATGGCGTTGTGAAGTCCACCGCGCTCCGCCGGTCGAAAGTGATCGTAAGGTCACATATCGCTAGATCCGCTCGCTGCAGTGTCCCACACGACCAACGAAAAAGTGAAAAATCAAATAGTCATTCGCGCGTATCGCATAGTATGTAGGAGTACACCTTATAGTCATCACTCATCAGTCATTACGTATAAGTCGTACAGGTCCTCGTCATGTGCGGTATACGTGTTTAGACGAGCGTGACGATAATCGCACATAAATCCTCGAACAGAAGGTACTTAAGTTGCCGATAGAACGGTTTTTGTGTTTTTCATAAAAAAAAAATAAAAATATTTTTCATATTTGCTTTGAAATATGATATAGATAATATAAATAATTTTGAAAATTTTAAACTAAAATATTTTTCTTTTCTTTTTTAGAAATAACAATTTACCGAGATAATAATCGAATGTCTCTTGTTTAAAAAATCATTCTATATGAATAGTTTTGTAACTTTTTTTAAGGAAAATTTATACACGATCGGTAGTAAGTATTGTCGAGTGCGGGTCAAAGTATAACTAGGCATAGAGTTATACTTATTATTATAATATGTCGACTATATTTTATATATAACGTAATCGCCCATCACAGATATTAGATATATTATCAAATAATTGTATTATGTTTATATAGCTCACCATGGACTGCAGCTCTCCAATTATACCGTTCCACTTGCCGGTCTTTTGCATGGCTCCGTAATCCTGATTTGTGGTAAATTTGAATTTAAATCCATTGTATTTGGCCATTTCCTCGACCAAGTCATACGCGAAACCTTCAAAACACTCTTCATCTTTGTCCAATCCCTTTTCTGTGCTATTGCATCTCATCAGATATGGTTGAACCTGTTTTTATTTAATGAGTTATTTTTTGGTTCTGAATTTTCGACCATGTTATTATGTAATAAGCGTTGTGAACTTAAAATTATGTTTTATATTCCACCAACCCAAATCCCGATAAAATCATTGACTATATTATTAACAATAACGTCATACTAAATAATAAAACACTAGTTAATATACTAAATTATAAATACAGTCACCTGCTTGTCACCTTTAAAAAAAATTAATCATCCGTTTATCTCTTTCGCTAACGCCACTGATACGAACAGAATGATCCATTTAATATAAGACATTTATTGTTTCAAAAACCACTAATGTTTTTAAAAATATTTCATTAACATAAATTTAAGTCCTCATAAAATATTTTCTATATTTTATTATTATTTTTTAAATGTCTTATATTTGTTAGTAACAACATAAATTTTTAATATCTTTTCCACAGCATAATACTTAATGTATGGTTAAAAATCGAATTTTTTTTAAGAAGATTAAGAGTTAAGTACTTACCTATGTAAAGTTATGAATTAACAGAGTGCAATTGAATACAATGGTACACCATAAAATATTGATCAACTACTTCTCCGTTCATCTAAGATTTAAATACTAATAAGTTAAGTTATAAATTATAACTAATAGACTATTTGTCTAAAATATTAACTAGTAATAAATATTCCAAATAATATTTTGCTTAGGAATATGAAATTAAAAATGTTTATTATAATTTAAAAGAATAAAAATAATAACATTAAAAAATGTTAAGATTATAATATGTAAAAGAAATATTTTTAAAAACGTTATAGTGTTTCTGTAATGATGAGCGCCTTACGTTTATTAAACCTCTCTCCGTATATTAACATAGTGTACACGTTATACGTTTTTCTTGACGTACCGTGAGATAATAATATTATATATACTCACTAATTTACCGACGACAATAAACGTCTTGTTCGAAATCGACTGGGCGAATTCTGAGTTCATTTCCGATGCCGATCTTGTCAGCGTCATTCCCTCAATCGGATCCCAAGACCCCAAACGATGTTTTTTACTCTCTTGCACTCGGACCACGTCCACTTTGAAGTAATTTCTGTTGCCTGTTTCTGCGTCAAATCTCATTTTTCCAGTCAATCCGTTCAACTCCATCTGCAGATCGTTAACCACAATGTCAATGTATAATAGTAAACACTGAAACTCCAGGAAAGTATATTCCAATAAAACAATACAATTTTATCTCACCACTCGCATATAATTGATTAGACTGTATCCGTGTACCCACGGTTTTATGTCGTCGCAAGCAATTCTTGTTGGCCCCATAGTTTGTGTTGCCACTAAACCATGGAGCGACGTTGCGAAAAAGTTTACCGCGTCATATATCAACGCAGTTTTTGTCTGCAAATGAAAAATTAAATAATTATGTATTATTTTAAGTATTAATGCACGGAAATGTCTAATAGCACCTTCATCTATATATGGTATAATTATATATTTTTCGGGTAAATTCGTATATTTTCAGTGTCTATCTCGATTCTCGGATACCTAACGGTTATCATGTTTTTTGGACGTATGCCAAAATTAGTCATAATATTATTATTATAATTCTGTTCATATATTTAAAATTCTAAGTGAAGCGGATAGCTATTGGTTTTTCTATAACATGGTGTGTAGTCCTATGATTTTTGAATGAAATTAGCTTAAAAAATTCATATAAACATATGCAATAGTTTCAAACTTTCATATGAATAAAAAAAATCAAAACAAAAGAATTTTTTTGAAACTATTAAAAAATGTTAAAGAATTACTGTAAGCAATAAGTTCGCTTAATTTTTTTTACAATAGAATCTTAAAGGCGTTTTGTAACTTAATGACTAATTCCTTTTATTAGAATGTTTTCTAAATCACGTAAAAAAAATAAAACTTTACACAAGAATACCCTCATAAAGAATGTCTTGAAATTGTTTTAAAATATTTAACGAAACTATTTTGGCCAGTGTATTTAGGTAATACACTAATACCTATTCAAAAACTTTCTAAAAGTATTTGAAATACATTTTAAGCAAAGGTGAGCAAGTTAATGAAAATATTTAACTCAAGTTTAGTTAAGTTAAAAGAACACAAGATCGATTTAAGTTAGAAGTTAATCGTTAACAAATTATAAATTTAACTCGATAAATTAATATTTAATATAGAAAAAATATACTAACTTAACTCAGTTTAAAAAAAGTTAATCTATTTTTTTTAATTAGTACCTATGTTAATTACATAAAAAATGACTACCTATGTATTTCTAATTTACTAAATTATAAAAAACAATTTTATTTTATTTTTATCATAATGCACATTATTGTAAAGTATAAATATCTTTTTACGTTACGCATGATATATTATTTATTAATTTAAACTATACACATCTCAAATTAATAATTTAACAAATATTATTTTTTTATATAATATAGCAATTTTTTAATATTAAAACAATACAATTTATTATTCATAATTTTACTAAAAAAGTTTCTAATATCAACTGCAAAAAGCTAAGTTATTTTAATTATCAATTAAACTCCTTAAGTTCATAAGTTGATAAGAAAATAAACTAACTAGTTAAGTTAAAAAGTTAAAAAAAATTAACTTTTTAACTAGTTAATGTCCACCTTTGATTATAATTTATGTTTTTAAGTTCAGATTACATTTCAGTATACAATTTTATGTTCGATATGTTAAATCGTTATTTGTATTTACAATATAACTAATAATTCTATAGACCACGGAATTAAGTTTTTATATCTCAACATTATAAATGATACATTAAAACAATACATTTTTTATTGCTTAAATAAATAAATAAAATTAACAATCAGAAAATATAATTTTAAGTAGACATTCAATACAAATAATCGATAGGCAGATTTTGAATTTGATGACAAAAGTATTTGCATTTTCAAACTTACAAATAGTACTTTACGATATTATCGGTAAGTATTTTGCTACCTATAGTAGTATTAAAGTATCTACTTAGTAAATATATTATTATATTATACACATGCTTACTTTTATCGTATTTGGCGATAAATCACTGATCCGTCCGCTTTTCTGTTCATTGAACACAATTTCCTCAACGGCGTTTCTAACGTGCTGACTTTCTGGATCAATTAATCTGATTAACGTTATATTGGCCATTGATTTATGGAATTCGTCAAAACTTAAGGTATGCGCATCCTGAAATGAAACAAAATTATAAACATTATTATAATTCCATTGTATAATACGATAGCAATAAATAAAGGTAATTTATGTGATATTTTTCGGAATATATCCATCTCACTCACTAAATTTGTGATAACGTAGCTCTGGTAATCTCCCATAAAGTGGACTTCTTCCGCTTGTCCCAATATGTGCGTGATATGTTCGACTTCATAGTCTAATATAATGTGTTTTTCACCGGACAACTTTAATTCCTTAAACAACGGCCTGTAATGTATTATTATTATTATTATTGTTATTATTTGTAAATACATCATTGATGTATCAATGATTATAGATAGTGAGACCATTATGTCTCTTTATAGATTACCGAAAATCGTGTGTTGGTGGAATTTGAATAATTTTAATTGATTTTCCCGGAGCTTTTTGTCCATAATCAAAGTGCGTCAACAGAGCTTTGAGTCTAATCAAGCTTTCAGGACTTTGATAGATTACAGTGAAAGACTCCCAATCCATATCCAATATTATATCTCTTATAGCCTGCACACATTTTGAATCGTTAGAACTAAGCGGTGGTTTTACATTAATACTAAATCCTCAAGAAGAAGGTACAATTAATTTATATTTTTTAACATACTTAGATAGCCTGAGGACAATTATATAATACCTTATTTTCCTATTAAAAGTTTAAATAAAAAAATGATATGATTCAGCTTCTGGTGGCATTGATGCCTTTGAAGGTTACACTAATCGTATCGTTATTCGTTATACATATATATGACTAGTATATATCGTGTAATAATTATTATTGTCGATTTTGGACGTATAAAATGTATAATAAATACCTGTGCTAAAAGTGACGGATCAGGATAAATATTGATGGAGTAAGGATCGGGAGGTCGGTGAACTTTTTTCCAATGTGTTTCTATAAATGGTATTTGTGTACGGGTGCTAATAGATCTGACCACATTTTCAACGTCTTCGTCATCTGTTCCATCAATAAACGCAGCGATTCCGAGTTTCAATGTGTCGCATACTTTTATAGGTAGTTACCATAAAATTTTCCGTGTGTATTCATAGTGCGTATAATAGAAAAACAAACAGACAAAAAAAAAAATTAAATTTTTATATAATACATTTTGGTTTTGTTTATTTATTTATTAATAAAATTATGTATTTGTAGTATGCATTAGATTTAATAGGTTTTCTAAAGTTAAAATTATTTTATATATAGGTACTTTTTTTTGGAACATTGTATTGTATACTTTCAATAAAGTACCTATATCTAAATAAATTTACATGATAAATAGTTATTATATAACTATTAATCATTTATAAGAGTTAACCTATGTTTATAATAAGTAGATATATTGGTACCTATTCATTCAATCTATTTATTATGGTACAATAATTGAATGATAATATTAGTATAGATATATTATACATTTTAACATTTACAAGGAGTCGTTATATCATTTATTTATTTATTTATTTCCTTACCAACACGTGACACGTTATACATGTCGTTTATGACGTATTCAGATCTTTGAACGATTCTGTTTTTAGGTAACACCGTGTCCATAATATTAATTATTTTTGCGCTCACGTTGTATGCCAACTGATTGACGGAATCATCGTTCTCGTTAAACAATGCAACTGTAACAAAACAAAATGTTTTACCAGTAATATAATATATAATCTATAGATATAGGTACTGCAGTTTTTGAGGTTGAACACAATGTACTAAAACGAAAACGTATTGATTAATAAATAATACGTATTAGCATAATTTATTATCGATGTGATGAATTTGTACGAAGGTTTTAGAAATCTAAGTAAAATCAATAAACGTACTTTACAATTAGGGTTCGGGTTTTATAGCAAAATAAATCTTTAAAAAGCATTTTAAGTAGCCATAAAAAGCATTTATTAAATTTAATTTTAAAAAATAAATTTAAATTACACGCTAAAATAAATATTAAAAAAGGAATTTTTTTTCCGTTTTAAACCGACAGCAGAGAAGAATCTGTGTGAACAATACTACTCCTCTACTGACCGAAAAAAGGAATTTACGACCGTGTATTTGGTCAATAAGTTACTTTCGTTAAAACTTATTTTATTAGATGACGGACTTTAATACATTTTTACACATGACCTTTTCACAAAAACTGAAGTAATTGGTGTATATTTCATATAAACTAAATCATTTACATCATATTGTTCCATATTTAAGTTTAGTGCAGTTCCATTATTAATGCTATTGATTTTTTAAAGTTTTACCCATCCATTATACTTTGAAAAAAAAAAAAACACGATTTCTAAAATCAATTTCGCTACTTTACGTCTTTACCATTATAGCTTCCTTTAACTTGTGTTTTGCTTAGTATATAATTATAATTTCTGGCAATAATTACATAGATTAAGTATAATATATATATATATATGTTAAAATTTCATAAAGATTATGTATAAATTAAGATTAGAAATCAAAATAAATTTACTTAATTGAAATCAAAACGATTCAAAATGTATTTATACATAAGAATTATCTTTTTATCACACTAAATCTGCAGAAGAAGCATTTGTTACAAAAATCCTAGTCTTACTTATTACAAATTATTATAGTAGTATAGATTAATAATAGACAATATCATACTAGATAGTTGTACAAACCCATAATAAACGCTTAAAAAAAGTACAACAAAGGCCCATAATTGATTTAGGATATGATCTATTGGAATAATTGAGAAGAATAGCTCAAATTTTCTTTTAATTACACGGTACCTAATAGCTTAATTTTTTTTTTACATTAAATAGAACATTTTTTTAATATTTATAATTATACCTTCGAGAATTTTTTGACCATTATATCACTCATATCCATTTATTATAGGTATTAACGAGGTCAAGTTGGTAAATATTTGGAAGACGCCCTTCTGGTTCCCCCTAACGTCAGTGTATACAATATTTACCTATATAATAACTATGATAATAATTATTCTGACGAAAACATCAGTAAAATGTTATGCAGAAAAAGACCAACCGATTTTTACGATTTTGTTCCCAGCCAATGGTTTGATGTTGTCTTCGGAAGCCGCCGCGAGCAGTAGCACCGCGATCGACATACATAGCGTGACGATGTTCGTATACATATTTCTACCATATGGTTCAGAACTCGGAAGCACACTGCACACTGAACAAGAATGAAATATATTTATTTCCTCCTACACTCCAGTGAGAGCCAGGGACACACGAGGCGATAATTTTAGACGATAGCCGCTGCCGCCGTCGCATACACACGCTCATCAGTTATTTCCTCCTATTCATTAGACATAAGTTTTTGACGATTTTCGGGCATCGAGCCAACTGTCATGCGCACAGTTGTCACGCTTAAGTCTAAAACAGTAATTTGTACCGTTTTAATACTCAGTGGTAGCGAGTTAAGTTATTTATTATATCTCGCAGGAATATCAAAATTATGCTAGATGAAGTAATTGTTGAGGAAAGTCTAAAAAATCAAGTAAATAGGTAACTACTCAGCTGTATACCCTTACAGTTGTAGGTGTCGGGTGTTCTGCATTGTTAAGTAGGTCACTGTAATAGACGTGTTAGATTTTAATTTGTTGTTTCGTTGCATATAAAAAACGATTCTAAGCGGTTACGGTCTATCGTCACTTGTTAACCTATAGTACTAGAAGTATACTTTATCAAATGTCTATAAATCTATAAGTAGTTTAAAAAAAGGCAAAATATTTAAAAAAATTTATCAAATATAAAAATACGTAAAAATAATTAACTAAAAAACTAAAAGTAACTATAGTTATTCGTTTTTGATTTACACAAAAAAAAAAAATGTATCGATTTTATAGTGTTGTGATTTTTTGTAAGAATGTTCGTCTTCTTAAATTATTTTTCTCAGTTACTTTGAAAAGTATGGGAACATTTTTTAACTTTTGTCTTATCCTTCAAATTATCAATAAGATCCAATTTTCCACTAGAAATTACCTCCAAATCTACAAATTCTTACCCAAAAATAATTAGGATAAAAAAAAAAATAATAAAAAAATAAAAAAAAAAATATATATATATATATATATATATACACTTTATTGGAAATAAATACACTCAGAACCTAGACATCATTATATTTTGCCTGTGAATATCCAATTAAGTACGTTTAAATTTAAATTTTAGACACGTCCAAAAAACATATTTATGGAATTACACTAATTTTTTTAGTGCTATTCTAATCAAAACTTAAATGGAACCTTTTATTATATTTGGCTACCCTGTATTATACCTTATAGTTATGAATATAATGTTCTTCAGTCTTTGTTTACATAATTTTTAAATCAATCAAATTAATTTTGAAAATATGAGCAAAGAAATAAATTAAGCTTTCTATTTTGAAACGTTGTAAAATCCATTTAGTTAATATTTTAACATATATCAATGTTATTTTTGTTTTGGAAACTTATTTATAAACTATTTGCCTCAAAATACACATGATTGTAAAATAAAATTAACAATAAATAAAATAATATTCATAGTTGATCATAATTGATCAACATCCTATGAATCAGCACTTATTATTGAAAATGTTTTGAAGTTAAGTAAGATAGGAACATGAAAATATAGAATTATAGATTATATATATATGATTAAGATTCAACAGTTGTGATAAATAGATTGGTTAACAAATCATAAAGGCATTAACTAAATGTATAATCAACAAGAATATAGTTTAAAGATTCAAATACCACAATCAATTTTGTAAATCTTATTTTGACGCAAAATGTATAATTTTTTTTCTTAATTTAAAAATAAAAACTTACTCCACTAATACAGTACACAATAAAAAATGTGTTTTGTATTATTATTATCAAATGTAACTACTTTCTACAGTATTATGACATTGATATATAATAAAAGTACACACACACACACACATAAATTTAGTCTTCTGAAGATGGTTCGTCCGAATATGTAGTGTGTCTGACTGGTTTAGTCGAATAATGACATTTAAGCACAAATTTTAGCTCCAACTTGAACGCGTCCCATGGCGATAACTGTAAAAATATTATAATAATAGACAATATAGTACTTATTTTATTATATATGTATATCTTTTAATATAGAATGCGGTAATTAAGGAGAGGGAAACGGTATTTGATTTAAGGCAATAGCCGATAGTCTTGTTGGTGATAAATGATAATGCACAACTATTTTTTTAATTTTGAGAAGCTGTACACAGTAGTTTTGTGTACTGGAATTATTATCAGTGATAGTTATTACTGATAATTAAATAATTTTCTAAATTATTTGATATGTTATACTTTTACAGTTACCTTATATCAGACGTGTTTATTGTTGTAATTTAATTTATTCGGCTTAATTAATAATCTAAAACGACACCATTGATTAAGTATTATTATTATATTTGGTTATATGGACCGGTTAAATTTGCTTTTCCTACTCTATGAAGAATTAAAATGAAGTAACTAAATTAATATATAGGAATATAAAAGATGTTTTTAGAATATTTATGAATTATATGATCAATATCTATAAAAGTAAATATATATTAAAATGTTCATTCTTGATCTCAAAAACGATAAATATTCTGTCTATAAATTTAACAATCAATGAAATTAGAATAAATGTTTAAATAATTTCAGTTTTAAATGATAAATAAAAGAATCATTGGTAATTGGTTTTTGCCTACTCTCTTTATTATATTGTATAATAGCAATCATATTAGTGTATACAATCGTTCAACTATGAAACAAAAATGTATAATATTACTTTTTCTGTGACTGCCACTTTCCGAATGTTCCATAAGAATTCCAATAAAGAGAATATTAATCCTAACAAACACCCCAAAATAAGAATGACAAACATCCCTCCCACTTCGTTTACGTCTAATTCTGCCGAATCTTTTTTAGGTACCTAAAACATGATCCATTTAAATAATATTATTCAACATTATTAATCAAATTTATAAAAAAGTATTACTGGACACATTTTTTCTTCGGATACCGACCACCATTTGTCTTTTAATTCCATTAGCTTTCCAGACTCGGAAAGTTTTAATAACGCCATACTGACTGCCGTTCTGTGTGGAGCATCTAAAAAAATATATATTATATAATCATAGATAAATTGCATCATTAAAATCTTAAAATCAAAAAATATAATATCTACTGTTATTAATTAATTAGATTAAAACTTAAATAAACTAACATATTATATTTTAATGAGTTTCCTTATGATTATGAATGATAAATTAATTTATGGTTTGCTAGTAATATTTAAGTATTGATTTAAATATTTTTATAATTAAATTCTTTGAATTAATAATTAAAGAAATATAAATTTGGTACCTAAATGGTTATAATTGTATTACAAAAATTGTTTTAAGCGTGCCACAGATTAAAATACATTTGGCAGTTACTTACTAAAAGGCATTGCGATTCCATATGCTTTGTTATCCAACCAGCTTCCTACTTCTGTCAAATCACAATTTCTCTGGACTTCATACTCAATTGTACTGGATTCCATGAAAAACGCATATGCTTCTCTTTCTTTTTTCACTCGATCCACACCTTGTTTGTTGTCAAACATCATCACTGTGTCACCATATGTTTCCATTACGCTAAACATTTTTTGATAAAGATTCACGTCAGAGTTCTAAATCAAAAACATTCATACAAAATCTAAAGAAATGAATAATAATTGGTATGTAAATAACAAATTTAATATAACCTCAAAAAAACTAGCAGTAGATTGCCCTCTAACACATCCATATTTGATGGCCGATTGTTTGTCAAGATCCTCAACTCGTTTGATTGCAGACTCTTTTCTACTCGATGTTAAAAACGCGGTCCAATTAGCAGTGTATGATTGAGTAACAATTAATGCAAAAAACCACCACATAGATGCGCACACTCTGGTTGAAAAAGCTCTAGAAATTTTTTTGAAACCATTTAGTCATATTTGTAACACAGAATAAAAATAATGTATTACTCAGAGGCATACTTAGGATTTTGTCAAGAAGGGTGATATACATTGGCAAACATAATTTCCTCGTTGGAAAAGGTTTTATGCTTACTAACACTACTACTACTGTTTTTCAAGAATGTTGAGGGTTGATATAATCAGTAAGTACACACATACAGTTAACTTTTAAATAAAATAAAAAATAACAATAAAAGTTTGTAAATACTCAAACTTTCGAATATTCATACATTAAACATAACCATAAATTAATGACAACAGTCTGAATAGTGCACTAATGCAAGTATACGACTTTAATGAGTAGTGAGTGTGCTAGAATAAAAATAAAGTTATGCAATAATAAATTATGAAAATAACTCGTATTTTAGTGTTTTATCTGTATTCTGTTGTATTATTGGAATTATTTAAAATTTTGAACGAAAATATATTTGTATATAATATGTATATATATTTTATATTACAATATTTATTATAGCTTACAATATATATACCGATCAATACATGTCCTAACTCTTTAATGTATTTTAATGTATTAAAACAAAAAGTATTACTAGACAGGTTACTGAATATTCAAACATTGCATAATGTTTATCGTTTTCTACGGATCCACGAGCCTTAAAACAGCAATCAAACACTTGTCATTAGAAGCATGGTTCACGATTGACAATATTTTACGACATAAAACCTTTTTTAATTATATTGTATGAAGGATGGGCATTGACTATAATATTTTCAGATGCTAAATATATCAATATCCAATATTGTAATAAAGAGTAGCATTTTTGATAACTTTATTTTGCATTTTTGTATTATTATCTTATACCACCACAAGTTTACTTATAAATAAATACCAAGAAATGATTTATCCCCTATACCAATCCGTCGGCGCAAAAATAGTTAGAATACCTATTATAAATTATAATTCTTTAAAATAACAGTGTAATTAAATTGCCTATAAAAACGCCGTGTGATTGACGTTTTAGTATTTGAAATGTATTATTACAATGATATGGAAATTAGATGAAATCCAATTAAAGTACCTAACCTATATTGGAACAAAAAAAGGAAAGTCACATTGAGTTTTATTAAATTTTATAAGAAAAGATTATAACATACATTAATGGTATTAATGGTGCAATCTAAGTTAATTGATTGGATTTTTTTTGGGAGAGAGTTAGGGGTTAAAATGGAAGGAAGGTAGTATAATCGAGAAATTTATTTTCAATATTTTGAATTTTTAATAACATACATTTAAATATCATAATACATCTATAATACATCTTAATTATTATTTATTATCTATAGAATAGTAAATTAAAGAAGTAGCTAGTGACAACTGATGTATGTATATAACTAGATAGGTAACAATTAGAATATTATAATATTATAATTATAATATATATAATATTATAATTACCTGTATAAATAATAATATATACAAACATAAATTATTATAGCACCTTAGAAATTTGTTCAAATGATTAATATCATCGAAATTTTATGTCTAATATGTGCGTACATATATGTTATTATTTGATTATTTACATACTATTTACCTAGGCAATACTTCACTCCCTTGGCATAATATAGAGCCCAAAGAAAACCATAAACAATTTATTAAGGATAATGAGTTCTCGAGTTCTTCAGGCTCTGTTGCACACGGATGAGGATTTTGCCACTCGTTAGGAGTAATCCTAAAAACGACAATAAATTAGTTATGTCTTATACTTTTGAAACACAATATTTTTTTAAAAATATTATTCACATACTAACCTAGCTAATACATAAAGAACAATTGATAGACCTAAGTACGCAGTTGCCGTGTATATCCATACGTGAAATGATAAGGGTTGGGTGAAAGAGAATAAATTCGTTTCTGGTTCTTTTGGTTTACTGAATAAAATGCTGATTCCTATTATTTTAAGTTTATTATTTAATAATTATTATTATTGGTCACAGCTCACAAATTAAAATGTTTAAAATGATTTAGAAGCTAGGTGAGCATTCATAGTATTATATATAGCTTTACCTAAATTCATAAAAGGAGTAGTAAAATCAACCGCGGTTCTTCTGTCATGTGTAATAGTCAGATCACAAACAGCTAAATCAGCTCTCTATAAACAACAACAAAAAAAAAAAAAACATTAGATATTTATCTTAAAAAAATACTTAAATCTCGATTACATAATATAAAAACTTGAAAAAATAAAAAATCTCAATAAAAATCGAACACAATTTTGTTAGATGGATTTGTGTAGTGATTAATCAAGTATATTTTACAATTATAGTACATATGAATTTTTTTTATTATATTCTTTTATTTGTTGAAAATATTCATCAACAAAATTAGAAATAATATTAGTTTACGAAATGATATTTAATTATTTCGAAATTCAAAATAATATAGGTACTTACACAATAATTTTATGACCTGCAATTGAATTTAAAAAAACACGATTCCAAAATAATTTAAAAATAAATAAAATAAACTAAATTACCTACTTTAAATTAATACTTTAAATATTCGATACTATTAAAAATATTTATGTTTATAATTTATAAACATTTACTTTACATAAATACTTAACATGTGAAATTAGTATTGAATACATATAATACTATAATAGTTACCAGTTCATGTACTTCTCCGATAAGTCCGTCCCATTTTCCTGTCTTCTTGTCTTTTTTGCCGTTACCATCGTTCCGTAATTTAAACTCATATGTGATATTGATCTCTTCCGAAATCATACGTATCAAATCAACTACATATCCTTCGTACTTGTCGTTGCCAATCCGATCTTTATGATCTGTTTTCAACATCATGTACGGCTCGGTCTATATTAATATAACGTAAAAGATTAAATATTTTAGTTTCATATTTAATTTCCGGTGTACCCGTAACTAACAATTTTTGAAGCAACAATGAAAGTTTTGTTCATGTTTGCGTTCACTAGATCGTCCAGCATTTGATTTCTAGTTCTCGTGTACGACATTTCGTTTTTCGGATCCCAGACGCCGATCTTTTTGAATCCTGCATTTGTTAGCTCGACCATTTCCAACGTGAAATAATTTCTATACCCAGAATTTTTATCGAATTGTAATTTGCCCGTGAGACCGTCGACATCTACCTAAACACCAAATTGTTTTTAATCACCACAATGGTTATTTGTATTTTGCAATATCTATCCGCCATTATAATATTAAAATAATAATATGTAACGAATCCAATCTCCTACTGTTTATCAGTTATGTTTTTATAATTTATTTAAATTTCATCATTAACTTATATTAATATTACCTATGGGCTATGTTACCATATATATTAAAGTATTCTTATATTGTAACTTATAGGTGACATAGGCATGCGCAGACCTGAACAATTTTTTCGGGCCCTTTTCTTAATTTAGGCCCTCTTTTAACAAGACATGTACATATTTTAATAAATTATAATGCACGAATAAACATTATTTACATTTTTTTATTAAATATTCTTATATAAAAATAATAAATTTATAATAACATGCGCCTATTACAATAATTAAGCTCATTAATAACCAAATAATATTTGTATTACCTACTTATTAATAAATTTTACTGATACCAAGTTATAAAATATTTCATTAAATAGTTAGATCTAAAATCTATTTTTAAGATAATTGCAAAATATATTTATTATTTTTACTTTTGTAGTCAATGATATCTCATAGCTGTTATAATCACAATAAGTTTTAACGCGCAGATTTAAAATATTTTACGTTTTATTATGTTTTTTTTTGTTTCGAAATATAATTTTTTTTTTTTACTACATATTTTAGATAAAATATCATTTTTATTTTAGTAAAATTAGTTAAGATACAGACCCATAAATATGCTATAGGATTTAAATTTTAGGACCCCAATTGCATATCGGGGGGGGGGGGGGGGGCCCAGGCACACCCGGAACCCCCCGTGCGCACGCCTATGATAATTGATAGGTGACTTGATTAAAGCGACTGAACTGTAGTATTGAATCAAACCTAAACGGCTAAACAAGACATGCAATATTTATTGTTTAAATAACTTCATGTACCACTTCAATATATTAACAAGGCACTACATCATATAAAAATGTTTTTTTTTTTTTACTTTTCATTGCCCAGAATATTATTGAGGTCCAATTTTTTACAAGAAACTACCACTAAAGTTAATTATTTAACTATTTTTACTACTTCAAAATAAATAAATGTAAAACCAATACATTCATCCTTCATCGTTTAGCTCAGAATTTTAAGTTGTTTTTCCTTATTGAAATATTGTATCAGACACGCAATCATTGTTTAATTAGTGACTTACGACTCTCATGAAGTTGATAAGACTAAATCCACTGGACCATCCCGTACTCGATCTATTTGCACAACTGTTAGGTTCGGCCTTGATAACTTTTGTGCCTCCAATTCCGCGTAATGCTTTAGCGTATACATTGACTGCATCAAACATCAATAACGCGTTAACCTGATTGTGTTTAGAAGTATAATATGAAATAAAATATTTTCTTCTTGTTTGTTTAACAATGATATATAGCTATTACTGTAATAGTATTTGCTTGAAATACTTCCATATCCAAATTCATTCTCTGTTGAACGAATTCAAGATCGGCCATTATACTAATCACTGTTGGACTTGACGGATCTATTAATTTCACTGCAGTGATATTGGTACGTTTAAACTGCAAGTGACCATAATTTATGGTGTGTGCATCCTTACAAACATTAAAACGTATAATGTATCATAATTCATAAAATTCTTCCAAAATAAAGTTGTGTGCATTTTTAATAGGTACATAAAAAATCTCATTAATAGATACATAAACTAATATTATTTAATATAGCATAGTAAAATAAATATTAAACTAAGTACCTATAAATTATGTAAGCAAAATAAACCTAAGTCATTGTTTTCAAATTATAGTCCCAGTACTTAATGTTATAATTGAGAGGTTTAAAATTAAATAATTTTTAATAATTAATAAGCATTTAAATGCTACAAAATTAATTTTTTTTCAACTAACCAGAGAAGTAATAATAAAACTGTGGTAATCGTCCATTAGGCCTACATCTTCTGCTTGCTCCAATACAGTTAATATTATATCTGTATCACAATCTAGGACAATATGACTTTCTAGAGATTTTTTGACCTCTTTCAGCATTGGTCTGAAAAATCGTTTTGTTCAGCAATTAATTCTAATACCAAATGGTGCGTAGATACATTTTTCTTATAGCCTACCGGAAATCTTTATTTTCAGGTAATTTAATGATAGAAATGGCCGCTAATTCGGTATCTGACAATTTGGTCAGTCCAGAATAATCTTGGATTAAGTGCTGCAATCTTAAAAGTCCTTCGTCTCGTTGATACAACAAAGTAAAGGAAGTCCAATCCATGTCACGGACGATGGCTGTATACCCGCGACTGAGGGTCACCGGATCCGGATAGACGTTCATGTAATAGTTTGGTTGTTGTCTTGGATTCATTTTCCAATGGGTATCGATGTAAGGGATTTCTATAGAATCACATATCGATTGGACTATAGCCGATGACTCGTAGCCAGTGGAACCGAAAATAGCTCCAACGCCGGACTCGAGAGATTCGCATACTATATAGTGATAATAATTGGATAATGTGACGTATAATAGAAGTGAAAACATAGAAAAAAAAAAAAAACGATATCTACTTATATATCTACAATCTACAAAGGTAAAGATACTATAAGCTAAAGTAAATCTATAAAATTCTGAAAAGATTATAATATTTATTTTTTTGGATGTCGATAGTCCACCTAATCCAACATATAATGTAATATACGTGCAAGTTTTTATCTAATATGTGTTATAATTTATAACTTATATTTAACTATGTACTAATCTTTGCGGTGTGGATAGCCGCTTACCTTTTTTGCTAGTCTGATAACCGTCGTTGATGTCGACAATTTCAACTCGGCCCTTAAGTTTCACGCCTGAAAGTGTCGGGTCCAAGTTTACTTTATGTATGGCCAATTCAAAGGCCATTTGTTCTATGGAATTTTCGGACGGAAACAGACCCACTATGGCACACAACAATAACAATGACACGAATACGCACGATTTTCAAAACATTTATATAGTTGGTAATAGTAGGTAGACAATAGCTCATACGAGCGTTTAATAAAAATTATTCCAATTAAAATATTATTATAAGTACTCAATCGATGACTTACCGACGGTGATGCGTTCCACATCCTCCGCAGCCGCCGCACAAACCGCGAAACCAGACAATAAAAACAGGTACACTGCAGCTGCGGATTGCATGTCGCGCGCGGAATTAATGACGATTTTAATAGCTGCTCACACAAGTAGGTACATAATATTATACAGAATTATTAATTCCGTACATTATATTATACATTTTCTCGAGACACTAGCTAAACCGCTGAAAACCTATAATTAGATTGCGTACGCAAATTGTAATGGGCTGCCAGCCAGTGTCTATCCCGATTTGAAACAACAGCAATGACCCATCTACGATTATTGAAGAGGCAATCCGTAGCTGCTCGTATTTATTGCACACTACGTTATATATTATTTTTCTTTCCCACCACCTATGTGTACACGCGTGATATCTTTGGCAGCCGGGTTAAAGGTTACAGTGGTTACACGCCTGGAAAATAATAATGAATACGACATTGCGATTTTTTTAGCACGACCTTTATATTGTTGTCTTTGGAAGTCGGGCCAAACAAATATTATAATGAGCATCCTATCGGCGGCGGTATGGAGACAACAAGATGAGTATTTTTTTAATTATTTTCCAACAGTCGTCGAATTTAACATTTGTCGTTATATACATAACGGTATGTGGAGATATACCAAAATAAAAATCCAATTTTAAATGTCACAGAAATCAGTTCTATACTACAGCTATGTATTATATACTTTATACCTATAACTGTTTTTCCATGATTACAATTTCTGTACATGAAGTTATGTAGGCGTTTAGTCACAAAGTAAAAACACAAATAGCTGCTAGTTTTACTATATATGTATATACCTTTCTAAAGAAAAATAATTGGTTCACACATGATTATGGAGAATAAATAGGTGTAATAGTAAACAAATAAATTATTAATACAATTTATATAATATATTTTAATTATTATTTGGTAGTAATATCTGATGAACTGTCTTCTACATGTCTCACTGGTTTGGATGTTCCGTGACATTTGAGCACAAATTTCAACTCTACTATGAATGCTTCCCAGAGTGTTAACTACAATTAAAATTAATTATTTAAATAAGTATTGATAACTAAAAATAATCTTATAGAATATAGATATATGTACGAAAAAATGTTTTGTTTATAAATTTAATATTTATAATATATCAATAATATTATTGATATCAGCGTATCATTATTTGGTTTTTAAAATCTCTTTTGTTTTACATTCACTTATTTGTATACAAATACAAAATAAATTGGCTGAGTGATGGGTAGAAGGTGAAGATAATAGATACTTCATAATTTTATATCAACAGTAACACTAAATAAGATACAAAAATATATTGAATACTGGATAGTGGTTGGATAATATGTTTAATTTAGAGTAAATAACTGGTAAATATTACCAGCTAAATTTATTTTAAGTTAAATGCTTATATATTTTATACTACTATAATATGTCTATATGAGTCAATTTTAACATAATAATAAACTATTTATATTACAGAGCATAATATTAAGCATGATTGAATTAATATTGCTTTATTACTATATAATGCATTAAATTTTCTAAACGCACAATTTGTAAAAACTAACTTAAATTAACTTAATTATATTTTCACGTCTATGAATCTGTGATGAATCATGAAATTAAGTGTTTTATGCAAAGAATATCATGATAATAAACATTTGTAATTTGTAAATACTCCAATTTATTTTAATTTTTTTAGTAAGCTCTAAAATAATATTAATAAACATATTATAGTATCCATAAACTGTGTTGTATAATTACCAAGTTTTTATATTACCTTTTCTTCAACAGCCACTTTTCTTATATTCCATAAAAATTCAAGTATAGAGAATAAAAATGCTATCAGACAGCCAAGTATTAAAATTACAAACATACCACCAACTTCATTAACATCAAGTTCAGCTGTGTCTTTTTTCAAATCCTAAAATATAAAAATAAATTGGTTCAGTTTCATTTACAACAAATTTGTTTATTGCCAATTAATATTAATATGTACAAATATATATTTATGATTTATATTTTATACATATACAGTATGATTCCTTTTAAAGGTAACACTATCGTAATTTGGTCCAGTGACATTGGATTGAGGTGGGTTTTTAAGTAATTAGGGACTATTGAAATTTGAAATACACATTTTTTTGTAATTTTCAAATTTTTAACCCTTTTATTGTGTACATGCACAGCACAACTTGCATTTTTTTAAATAGCAACACCTACTTTTAACAGTAGATTTGTAAATTTGGTCTTTAATTCCATAGTTCCAAAATCAAAATTGACTAAATGACAATAAGGAAAAGTTTTAATTATAATTATTGAATTTTTCAAAAATCATCCTAGAATTTTATGAATTATGCAATTTCAATTTTTTTTTTTCATATTCATAGATTTTTATACATTATTAAATCATTTAAATTTAATTTTGAAGAATTAATTAACTTAAATAAAGCCTTTGATGTAAATTTAGTTGATTTACTAAAAGGAAATCAAACAAATTAACACAATTTTTATAATTTTTATTATTTATTTGGGTAAAATAATTATTGTTCTTTTATTAATTATATGCCCAAAAATAATCCTAAAACGATATACTGCTTAACAGTTTTTGTATGTAAATAGCAAAAATTTTCTCATTTTAATGTATAGCACAAAAACTAAATAATTTAAATTTAATAAATAATCATTTAATAATCATTTTAATATTCATGATGGGCAACTTACTAAAAATAATGATAAAAGTTATTTTTTTTTTATAAAATTGAAATGTTTATCTACTCATATATTATTTAAACTATTTATAATTCAAGTCAAAAGTAAAGAAAAATGTTCATGGATAATTTTAAAATAACAGTTATTATAGTTTTTATTATTTTTTTATTGAATAATTAATAAAATTGTTAAATACATAGTAACTGACACATATAATTAATTAAAAATATGTAAACTAGACATAAAAATTAAAAATTTCAAATTATATAAAATTATATATTGGATACTAAGATTATATACATATTTTATTATGTAACATTATAATAGTTAAAAAAATGTTGTACCAACCTTACACCTTTTATCGTCAGTTACTGACCACCATTTATTTTTTAGGTCCATTAATGCTCCCGACTCAGAAAGCTTTAATACAGCCATGTTTACAAGCGTCCTATGTGGAGCATCTATAACAAATTACATTTTTTTTATTAAATATCAATAAAATTTAAGTGAATTATACTCAACTGAATGGCATTGCAATACCATATGCTTTGTTATCCAACCAATATCCCACTTCTGTTAGATCACAATTTCTCTGCACTTCATACTCAATAGAACTGGATTCCATAAAGAAAGCATAATGATTTCTCTCCTTTTTAACCCTATTCACCCCTTGTTTGTTATCAGACACCATAACCGAAACACCGTTTAGTTCCATAACACTCCACATCTTTTGGTATAAATTCACATCAGAGTTCTAAAACAAAATAATGCCATTATAGTAAGAATGTAATAAGAGTGAAAAAATACTTTAAAAATATTACAATATGCATTCATTTTTAAATATGCACTCAAAGTTTACTAATGTTCAGAAGAAAAAAATATATTAAATTTTAAAATAATCAGTAGTTGATAATAATTGAAAAACATATAGCATTAACAATTTATTATTTCTTATGTAAAAATTAATAATAACTAATCATAATTTTAATAACTATAGTTTACTTTATTAAACGCTAGGAAGTTGTAACTTAAGATTTTAAAATTGATTTTATTTCAAAACATAATTTGGCATAATTTTATAGATAATATAAACTAACACAAAAGTATATACTATGAAATTAAAATATATACTTAATATTTAAAAAAAATAAAATAAAAAGTTAAAAATATAAAAAATTAAATTAATAATATTTCAATAAAAATGGTTTAAATTTTATTAATTAGATTTAAAATAGTTTATTCTAATAAATAAATGCATTTGAACAAATCTTTTTTTTTTTTTTAGTAATTTAAATAACAACTTTGTTGTGTGACGTATCAACAAATATTTAAAATATATCTAATGATTCAATTACAAATAAATAATTAGTAATTATAAGTACCTATTTAAAAAAAAAAAAAATGTTTAATTCAATACTCAATGTTTAGTATGTTTTCTGTTTTCAAATAATTGTATAATATACATTATTAACTATCTAATATACATTTTTAATGGTATATTTTGAATTCTTTTAATTTTAGTAGACATTTTTATAAAAGAATATGAAATATATAATCACCTTGCACTTACTTGAAAGAAGCTGGCTGTAGATTGATCAGTTACACATCCATATTTGATGTTTTCTGTACCTCCCTTTTTATCAAGATCTTCTACATTCTTTATAGTAGTTTCCATTCGATTTGATGTTAAGAAAGCTGTCCAGTTAGCAGTGTAAGATTGAGTCATAATTAGAGCAAAGAACCACCACATAGCAGCACATAATCTAGTTGGAAACGCTCTAAGATTTTACAAGTGATACCACTTATTATAATGAATACAGTTTTTAAATTGTAAGTAAGATTTACCTAGGCAGAATATCGCTACCTTGACAGAGAATTGATCCCATTGAAAACCATAAACAATTAAGCAATGATAGGGAATTTTCTAATTCTTCTGGATGAAGATTACATGGATGAGGGTTTTGCCATTCGTTAGGTGTAATTCTATAAAGTTTATAGTATAAACAATTAAATATTGTAGGTAATTGAAATATTATATTTGAGTAAGAATATAGAATTAAGAATTACCTGGCTAAAAAAAATAATACCAGAGACAGGCCTAAATAAGCAGTTGCTGTAAATATCCATACTTGAAAGGAAAGTGGCTGGGTGAATGAAAAAAGATCGGTTTGAGGTTCTTCTGGTTTACTAAATAATATGCTGATACCTGCATAAAATTTATAAGCATTTCTAGTGGATGGTTTAAAACACTCAACTTACCTAAATTCATAAATGGCATGGTAAAATCTACAGCAGTCCTTCTTTCGTGAGTAATTGTTAAATCACAGACCCCTAAGTCAGCTCTCTGTGAATATGTTAAAGGCTAGATCACTATCAAGCTTAGGGTCTATTATTACAGTTTTAACAATGTATTTTACTAAACATATAGATAATATTTCTATAAATCAATGTAATAGTAAGTTAGGATATTACTTAATTATGATTGGATATTTAATGCAAAACAAGGAAAACCAAATCAATACATTTCTTAGTGTTATAATGTATTTGTATATTATAATAAATATATGTAATGGGAAAAAATAAAAAAATGTAAAATATCATATCTACATAATTATATATGTGTAAAAAATGTGTTACCATTTCTTGTACTTCACCGATAATCCCATTCCATTTGTTTGTCTTTTTATCACGTTTTCCATTTCCATCATTTCTTAAACGAAATTCATAAGTTATGTTGATTTCTTCAGCAATCATTTGTATAAGATCTACTGCGTATCCTTCATATTTGTCATTACCCTCAAGTTTACTGTGGCCTTCTTTTAACATCAAATAGGGCTCTGTCTATTAAAGCAATTAAATCAAAACTATAATTTATTACAATAAAATTATTGAAATGAATAAAACAATTTCTATTCAAATATATTTAGTATATTTACAACGTATGCAGTGTATTATAATTATTTTTACTTACAACTTTTGATGAAACAATAAATGTTTTGTTCTTACTCCCAGCATATAAATCACGAAGCATTTCAAGGCTGGTTCTTGTATAAGTCATGCCTCTTTCTGGATCCCACGAACCAATTTTTTTGAAACCAGTATCAATTAGTTCTACCATTTCTAGTGTAAAGTAATAACGGTGACCAGTGTTGTTGTCAAAGCGCAAGAGACCAGTTAGGCCTTCAGTTTCAATCTATAACAGAATAAAAACATTAAGTGATGACTACTGAATAATATAGAAATTATACTTACTACTCTCATAAAATTTGTAAGTTTAAATCCATTGGACCAAGGAATAAATGGAGAGTTCATACATTTTAGTGGTTCAGTGATGATTTTATTTACCATACCAAGACTTTTTAATGCTTTAGCAAATACATTTAATGCATCATAAATGAGTATGGCATTAACTGTAAGTTTGTTAGCTTTTAAAGGTTCTATATTTAAGTTCATTCTTTGTTGAACAAAATTCAAATCTTTAACAATATTTTCTACATATGGACTTAACGGATCAATCAATCGGACAGTTGTTATATTTGTACGCAAGTTCTGTACAATACTACTAAAATCAACTGTATGTGCATCCTATAACCAATACACCATTTTATAGTTTTATCTAGATTAACACACTAATTAAACAAATATAATTAATTCTCACCAATGAGGTTATAATAAAACTATGATAGTCATCCAACAAATTAACTTCTTTTGCTTGTTTGAATATAGTTAATATTAAATCTGCATCACAGTCAAGTACAATGTAACTTTCTAGAGACTTCTTAATTTCTTTTAAAATTGGTCTAATAATCAAGTAGTTAACATTATAAAATCTTAAACATTAGGTACCTATGTAAAAACTCACCTAAAATTATTGCCTTCGGGCAATTGTATAATAGAAATGGCTGCTGCTTGTTTGTCATTAGGTTTTGTTTTTCCAGAGTAATCTTGGATTAAGTCTTGTAATCTCTTAAGACTTTCTGACCTTTGATAGAGTAATGTGAATGACTTCCAGTCCATGTCATGAACTATAGCCGTATAACCCTTTAATGATAGATACCTTTATTGTATATTTATATAATTGAAAAAATGTTAGTGATATTGCTTTACTTTTGTTAGTAATGTCGGTTCAGGATATGGGTTGAAATAAAAATTGAAATTTTTAACAGGCATGTTGTCCCAACTAGTTTCTATACATGGGACTTCCATAGTTTCGCAGAGTGACTGCACTATGTTTGATGATTCTAGATAAGACAGACCAAAAACTGCACTAATCCCAGATTCCATTGTTTCACATACTGAAAATTAAAATTATTATATTAGTTACGTAAAACATGATAAATAAAACTTGGATTAAAATTCATTTAAATAAGTATACCTAATCAATATTTTTAATTTTTAATTATAAACAATGAATGAATTAGTTTTTTTTTTTGTTTTGAGGATGCCCCAATCTTAGATTTAGAGCTTTTTGGTACCTAACAAATTTAGTTTTGTTTTTTTATTGGAAAGTGGATAAGTCCAAATTAGAAATTCCCTAACACCTTTAAAATTATCAAGAAAAATAAAACAATATTATAAAAAACGTGGCTATCAAATCAGTAAAAATTTAATTTTGATTTTGTCGCAATAAGAAAATTAATTACTTAAGAGACTTGAAAAATATTTGATATTTGAATACACATTTTTAGTTATAAATAATAAAATTAAAAAAAAAAGTTTTTCTAGCTATTTAATTTTTTTATTTATTATTTACTTGACTTATTTATAAAATTGTTGCTTATAGTAAAAAAGCTGGATTAATTTAATTTTAAGTTCAAGTCTTTTTTACAGCAATTAAAAAATATCGAAAATAAATGTTTAAATTTTGAAATATGATAAAATTCATTTAAAAAACTCTAAAATGTGTAAGTTATTTTTTAAATAAAAATGTATTAAATTTATAATTCAAAAACCTATGATTTGAAAATTAAAAAAAAAAAAATTTGGCGTAAATCAGTCACATACCTTGTTACCTTTATCTTATGGTTTTGTTTTACAATTGATTGAAATTAAAATTTTAATAAAATACCTATTTTAGATAGTTATTGTACTACCAAAGTAAATTTTTAGTACTTTAAAATGCACTTAAAGCACTATAACAAGCGCTATAAATATTAAAGCACTAAAAAAAATTAGAAAAGATTCAAAATAAAATTTCACCAATATTTTTTTATTAATTATTTTTTAGATTTTTTTTAATTATTCAAGTCTCATAAAAAATATTGTGGTAAATATTTGAGAAATAGGTACCTACATATGTTATCCGGCTCTGAAACATTTTAAGTTAATATAAATATGTAAAAACAATTGAAATATTATTGTTATAACTAACCTACCTTGTATCAATAATAAATTTGTAATATAATGTATTATTGTATTAATTTTTAATGAATTTATTTTATTTACCTTAAGAAATGCATTGAACAATAAGACTTCTAGTTATATTTTTAAATTTAAATGATCTACAGATTACAGTAGTACAATTATTTGACAATTGACAGTAGTTTTGAATACCGATTACCGAGAATGACCGCTCAACATCAACAGACATCACGGATGTGTACTTAAAAAATGCGAAATCGTTACAATAAAATTTAAATCTTTAAAATTAACTTTAAATTCACAAATTTTTCAAAATAATATGCTTGTATCAATTGAAAAAATATTAATCAAATTCATTTTCATTAACATAATTTTGGAGCCAATTTGATTAACTAAGTTTTACTTTAAGCATTTTTAAATCAATATAAAAATACGAGAGATAGCCGTATATGTAGGTTATACACTAATTCACGATCTAGCGCACATGCAACACGTCTAATGACCCAAATGAAATTGACGGCAGAAGCACAGAAGTGAGAAGACTATTAAAATCATTGTGCATGTTTATAGTTAGGTAATTCGGCGATAACGCAGTGTCCTATGTTAATTCGACGAATTCGATAATTGCGGTATATTTAATACGATTTTAAAAATAATTAAATTATTGGAAATTAATAGTCCAGTGTGATTGGCACCGCAATAATGGATATTTTTGTTTTCGTTATAGCATATTCGTATATTCGTATTCGTACGTGTTAACTGTTTTGATCCAAAATCTTTTTTTTTATAAAATGTTGTTTATTTTTTTTTTTATATATATATAAAAAATATGCCCGTTTATAGTAATTAAAACAAAACATGTTTCTAAATTAAAAGTATAAAGAATAAAAAAATTTAAAGAATTAATAATATAACATATATTATAGAAACAACTGAAAATAGATAGGTACCTAATAAACCATATTATTTTTTTTCTGTTTTGCTAAAAAATCAAAAATTTTAATTTTAAAATTGTTAAATAATTTTCATGTACCTACCTTTCAGACTAGTCATATAAGTATCTGTAGGATCGATAATTTTAATTTCAGCTTTTAAAAAAACATTTGCAAACTTTGGATCAATGTTTATTTTTTGGATAGCCAATTCGAACATTTTTTGTTCAATGCTGTTTTCTTTGTCGAAGAATCCAACTGTGTATAATTGACAGAAATGTATTTTAACATTTTTTTTCCAATTAAAATAACCTTTTAATTCATAACTGCTATTATTTTTTAACACTTACCGACGGAAAGCGGTACGTTGTCATTTTCTTGTCCCACAACATGGCATAGGCCAATGGTAACAACAAACGCGTACGAAAGAAACATGTTATCGTTCAGAACAAAAAATGTGTACTTACTTGAAATGAATATCGCTTGCGTTCGTCTGGTATCTAGTATTTAAATTTAGAAATATTTACCTGGCCTTTAGCCAAACTTCTCTTATGTAAATGAAGTGTCATAAACTCATAACATTACAAACAAAAGAGAAGACGGTTTCTTGAAAAAATTCACTTTCATTCGTTAAAGCTTAGGGCTATATTATGTCATTTATGTTATCAATAAATACATTTAGCTAAATAACTAATAAATAAACAAATAATTAAAAATGAACTAGGTAACTATTTTTTGACATACCTTAGAGATTTGATACTAAAATTGTTTTAAATAACACAACGGTATAATTTGTATTTAATCTTCTCAAGAACTTAGATATTTTAATATCTAGACATTTTTTGAATCATTTTATATACAACGACAGCTTTAGACACTTAATTCATTTAATGTATGCAAATATTGATTTCATATCTAAAAGAAAGTGATGATGGGAAAATACAAGTATAAATAACAAATAAACACCAGTTATTATTTACAAATTACAATGTTTCTTAATTGATACATTAAATCCATCCAATTAATATTCATTCAAATAAAATACTCACCTAATGTGTGTGTACATTTTGATTTCATTATTGACTATTGTTTTAAGTTAACAATTACTGTTGATTTATAAATTTCTTTGTGATATATCCTTGCAATGTATAATAGATAGTAACTTGTCACAATTTATTTATCAAGGAAATTCATTGTTTTAAAATAAAGTGTGATGAATTTAGTTCTCATTTATCTTTTTGCTAAAAAATTAATAAAAATATAGACTTTGTTATAAACGAGTATAGGCAAAACTTTATTTAAAAAAAATAAATGGATGGTATTTAATACCAATGAAATATCAATTTAAATTTTCTTTTAAGAAAACAAATGATTTATAATATACATACACATTTATATAGTACTTAAGTACATATAAATATACATATTACAATAATTAAAATAGCAAACATCAAAATAAAAACTATTATTTTGCTTCAAGTTTTTCTGAAATTATTTAATACATCTTGCATCAAAAAGACGGATTCTTTGATATCCGCTTTGGTTTTAAGACCTGAAATAAATATAATTCATTATTAACTAATATTAGAGTAAGATAATGTTAAATATTCAGTAAAATATTAAAAAATAATATTTTATGTATCACTAAAACATTTTAAAAAGTTTATTTATTTATACAAGATACAGAAATTCTAAAATTTTATATTGTTTGTATTTTGTTATGAATAAAGTGTATAATGTACTCATTATACTGTAATTTTTTTATTCTATGTGTGTTTATACACAATAAATAGTTAAAAAATAATTCAGTTATTGTTTTTGAGGGTGATTTTGAAAAAAATTTAATTTAATTTGTTTTTAAGAAATCAAAATTAAAAATTATTAGTATTATTTATAATAAATAATAATTAATAAAAACAAACAAAAAAGTTGGGGGAAACAAGAATTTTTATGTAAATCTAGTTTTTGATAAAATCAATTTTGTTTATAGTTGATGTAACATTAAAACAAACAACCGTAGAAACTTGAAACTTTTGAATACATTTTGATATTTTTCAACAGTTTACAGGCAATTGATATTTACAAATTTCTTTTATAAATGTTGATAAAAATTTATAAATGGGTAAAAATGCTTAAAAATTAATTAAATATTTTTAATAAGTGGTTTATTTTTCAATTAAAAAATATGGACAATTTTAATACAAAATTTGAAAAAAATTAGATATTTTAAATTTAAATAAAAAATAACGATTTTGATTATCTTGCAGTAATTTAAAAAATATTATTTAAGGAAACTTGAAACTTTAAACATATATTCTTTTTATACATATATAATAGCATTTTAAAATTAAATGTTTTCAGCAAATATTAATTCAATTTACTTTAGTGTAGATAAAATAACAATATAAATATATAAAATATAGGTTAACAGACCATTTTAGTTTAGAATCAATTTTTTTATATTTAATGGTCATTTAATTTTAATTTAACACACATATTACAGCGACTTAGGTAACTAGTAGAGGTTACCTATTATCATATTTATTTTTATTGGGAACACTGCCAACTATTAATTTTTAAATGGCTACTTATAATTTAAATTTCATAAAATTTAGAAAAAAATAGTTATTTTTATTAATAATAATTTATTGCTTGACGAATAAAGTAGTGCATTATACTTTTTTATTGGTTATCTATCATCACATCATTTCTCTGGTTTAAAATCAAAATGTTTAAAATAAAACTATTAAAATTCTATTTGTTCAGTATTTAATAATTATTATTTATGCATAAAAATATTTTGATACAAATAATGAATTAAAATATGTTTGAATACAATAAGTATAATTGTGATTATGAAATGGAAGTTACAATTAACATAAATTATATTAAGAACTAACAAATAATAATCGATATAAATAAACTTTTTAATTTGTTATTATTTTCTATATTTTAGGGCTTTTTGTTTGTTACTATAAGGTCTAAGTTTTCCCCATAAACATTAGGTATAAGAACCTCACTAGTTCATTATTATAAGTACCTTTCTAAACTATGAGTAAGTAAACTTCTGTTTTCCACAACTATGGTAAAGATAGACAGTTATTTGAATATTTTCAAGAAAACATTACCTGTCAAAACTACTTTTCCATTTACAAACATTAGAAACACTGCTCGAGGTTTGACCATCCGATAAATTAATGCAGGAAATACTTCTGGCTCAAAGCTAAACACATAAATATATTTTAAATGATGTAATTACATTTTACTTAATTATATTAAATTAAATAAAATAACATTTTTTTTTTTTTTTTTTATGGGATATTCAAAAGGTTTATTTGTATAAATCATTCGTTTTTTATTTTTAAATATTTGCTCAATAGTTAAGATTATAAAATAAATGAAAATTTAAATTTAACATTGTTTATTATACTTGAAGTTTATTTAAGATAATATAATAATCACAAATATACTGCATTTAGGACTTGATTATTCAAACAAATTAAAAAAATTAATTTTGTTTCACTATATATTAATAGATGAAAAAGTATAACTAAAATTAGAATTTGAAATTAATAATTTTGTATGATTTATAAAAATTTGAAGAAAAAAATAAAATATTCATAAAGAAAAAATAGAAGTACCTGGTAAATTGTGAGTGAGCAGTATTTAATTCTTCCAACATTATTGGGAAACCAACATCCCACGTACATACAATATTATGCACTGTATAGTCACAAAATTGTACCTACATAATCAATTAATTATGATGATATATAATAATATAAGAGGTTAATAAAAATCAAACTAACATTGTGTCCTAGTCGTTCTAAAATTTTTGCTACTTTTCGACAACCTAAATTTCCAGTTCGGTCATCCTTAGCACCTTGCATGATCATTTTGCCCGATGGAAATAATAGGCTTGTGACATTAGGTTTACGAAGACGCATAATTAGCCCATTAAATCTTTGTGGATTATACTCAGAGTTACTAGTCCACATAACGATTCTTACTAAGTCTAAAGGACATCCCATGTTGGCACCACATACAATGTTTCTGCAATACAAAAGTATAACTTAATTAAGTTGAAAAATAATAAGTAATGAACTAATTGTATAATTGAATTCATGAAAAAAACTCACTGAACTTGAATGGATTGACCACCTTTGTTACATCGAATGAATTGAGGTATATGCATAATAATAGTTTTATGAGGATTTGCATTATTACTATCTTCATTATTTAGTTTTAATTTTTTTTTTATTGGTTCAAAGTTATCATCATCAAGTCCATCAAAAAAATGTTTATTTTCTAATTTATTTATAATTTCAGGCGTTAAAACTACTTCTTCAGCATCTTCTAATTTTTTAACAAATTTTGAATCTGGCTCTTTTGAATTTTCATTTGAATTTGTATCTTCTTTTTTATTATATACTGGACCTAGGACAACTTCTTCTTGACTGCCATCATCAATAACTTTACCAAGTACTTCCTCTTGTACACTACCTAATGCTTCTTCTTCTCCAGCAATGTGTTCTCCATATTCTTCATACTCGTTGTCTTTATCGTAAAGAGTTTTACTGAGCATAACATGTAAACTTTGTTCGCCCACATCACTTTGATCACTATCATAAAATTCTTCATCATCACTTAAATCCATTATTACAGATATATTCTGAAAGCATAAAAGAATAATAAGTAAATAAATATTTTAATAAGAATGGTGTTATAATGGTATAATACATACAATGGTGTTATTTCTGTGATTTTTCCTACATTTAACTATAAAAGTTTATAAAAAAAAATATTGGCTATATATTTTTTAGTTAAATTTTAACAAATTAAAAAGAAATTTACTGATATAAATATTTAATTAATACACAAATTATTTACAGTTTATTTTTTTTTAATGACAACAGAATAATAATTACATTTGGAAAATCAAAACTAGTTATTTTAACAATTATAAGGAATTTTTTATTTAAACTATACTTTTTAACTGTACTTTTTTATACTATACTAAGCATTTTTTCTGCTCAAAAACTGATGATAGATGGAAAAAAAGCATCATTGTAAAACCAATAATTTTGTAGCCTAAAATTTTTCAGCATAAGTAGGTGAATAAAATTATTATAATTTAGTCCAAAAATAATTAATTTAAAAATTGAAATAATGTAAAAGTTAACATATAAACACATGTTATGTTTTTACCTTTTAACTTAATTATATGTCAATTCACTCTAATATTAAATTTAACAGCACATTATTTGTTCTATTGAAAGCAAATTTGTTATTTTATGTCTTAAACCTACCATAAAATAAAGCTTTAGAATAGATTAATTGTATAACAAAATGCCAATGACAGACTTTATGCTTTAAAATAAAAATTAAGTAGTATATTATTTATTTAAACAAATTTAATCTTGATTGATTATTTTAACTGTTTTTAAATAATAAGAGAATCTAGCTTAACATTGTTGAAATACTTAACAACCATGAATACATATGTACTTTAAATTCATAGGTGTAATTTGGAAATTGTGGAGTCTTAAGACTGCTCTTTCAGATATTTTATTGAGGGAGCAATAGTATCGTTTTGCTCCTCTTTAAAAGTAATAATTCAATTTTTATTTCATTATAGAAAATTGAAACAGCATAATTCATTGTATGATAATTAATAATACATTTATCATTTTAAGTGCTTTATGTTGAAAGAGATAGACTAATTAACATTGATCAAGTAATTGACAAATTTGATAAAGATGAATCCATTTGTAGTAGTCGACTTGTGTTAAAATAAATTAGTATGTAGTGAATACAATTTTTAATGATTTTGTCCAGTTTTTATATATTTTTATTTATTTTAAAATGTATAATAATAAAAAAAAAATGTTGAGTTATTAAGTATTATTTATTTGTTAATTTACTAACGCACTTTTAATTTTAACACGACAGATTATAAAAATTGCAAATAATTAATTCAGTAATTAATATAATATAATTTACAGTATACTACAATTTATTGTCGAGGTTGAAATAAAAATAAACTATTATTAAATAAATTTTAAAATATGTATTTTATTCTTTATTAATGCCTTTTTAAATCAATTATCTTTTTAGAGTCCCAATTTTTGATAAATTGAAGGTTCATATTGAATAAGATTTTTTAATAGGTTTAAGTGCATTAATTGTTTGAAAAAATACTATCAACCTATACACAAATGCCTATATGCCCATATATAAAGAACAATCAAAAAATAAATATTATATTAAACGATATTTACATAAATATATTTAAATTATATTATAGATTGTCATATTTTATACTTTACCTGTGGTGTATTTAACTAAATAATGTAATACCGTAATGATAGTTACACGTAACCACGCGAGAAAGTATTATTCAGTACCTATTCATAAATCATGATAAACCTACTAAATATTTGGTTTACCAAGCCATGGTACTATTTAATATAAAAGTATGACATAATATTTTATGAAATATTAGAATGTAAATATTAAATAATATTTTAATAGGTATCAAGTAAAATTTGAAATGTATAATTTAATATTTAATATCATTTATTATCATAAGTACAGAATCAATTTCCACGAGTTTACGTTGTGAATCATGATAAGAATTGAATTAGAAGTTCATGGAACAAAAAAATAAATTTGCTTATACCACGGCAGAATGAGGAATGAGGAATGTTTACTTATTGGTCACAAAGATAAAAACAAGGAAACCAAAATCTATTAAAACAAAAAAATTCTCATAAAAAAAAAAACTACCTTTCAATATTTTTTATCGTTTTGTTTCTGTGGTTTAACTACTAGCAGTGCTTAGGTCGTTTGTCTAGCTAGTAAGCTGTTAGATTGAGCATATTGCCATTTGTTACAGGAACATAATATTATAGTCTATAGATATTAAATCAGTCAATTATAATTTAGGTACATTAGGTATTTTAGAATTATATTATGATTAGGTATGAAATAAATATTCTGATTATTTTTGATAAGATAAAAGTTTTAGAAAGATAGTATAAGTAGATACAGGTTAGTTTTTGGGGCGTTATTAATTATTCCGCAGAAGGACATTAACTTTTGAAATCCTTAGATCTTAGCTCAACGAATCAGTTTTTGTTCTTATTGAAAAGTCTAGAAAACTGAGATTAGCCATGATGGTTATTAAGTGACGACATTTGATGTGTTGGTGTCTATATTATAGCTACTTACTGCCAATGACGTGTTTAGAATGGTTCACTTCAGGTATGTGTATACGTCCAAGCTTGTGGGCCATTGTACTTTTATTTTCAGATTAAAAAAAACCACTGATAACTTTTTTATTTAATGGATAAACTTGCGGCCACGGGCGTCCCCAGGGAGCAAGACAGGGCACTTGCCCTCCCCTAAAATTTTAAATCTGTTACCTAATTATAATAATTTAATATAATAATGACGTAAAATAATAATATACTATAAATAAATTGTATAAAAAAAATCTCTATTTATTTTTTAAATTAATTATCCCCTCCCCCCTCTTAGAAAAATGTCTGAGGACGCTCAAGCCGCGGCGACAATGGTCATTGGAAATTAGGTGATAGTTATGATATTATACATATTATTGTGGCAATAATATTTATAGAAAACTTAAATACCTAAAAGTCAAAAAAAGAAAAAAAATTGTACCTAGTAGTTATCTAATTATGTTAAATTGAATTGAGCAAATTGGCGGTAATAACTGATAAATAATTAATTTTTTAATCAAATAAATGTTCGAAAAGTTCACTTTTAACTCTTAAGCATACAATTTTATTGTTTTGAATACATTTATAAGTAGTATGGCAATTATATAATTATTATTAAAAAATATTTCTAGTACCTATCAGACTTTCATACATTATCTATATTAATTTGATGTATATTGTGTTTAAAGGGGCTTTCACTAGCTCATATATGTTTTAGAGTTACCAAGCTTCACGCTACTTCATAGTCTATTTCATAACTTCATAACTAGGTATATTGTTTAATATTTTCATCACCAATACATATTATGATTTATGACAATGATAAACAAAATAAATAAACACTTATAAGTGTGCCTAGGAGCTTCCCGATTGCATATTATGAGTCTTGTAGAACTATATATATATATATATATATACATGAGTGACCGAATAGTAGCTAGCTACTCGGATCGATTATAATCCAGTATAACGCAGTTGCTTGGCAACCAACCGAAGGAGGCTGCCATATATATAAATAAAATGCGTACCTACTCATTTTCCAAAAATACTTGGGAAGGAGAATGAACTTCGAATTCAAATGATCACAAATCGCGCGCTTTCTTGCAGAATGATATTTGTACACATATAATAAATATTTGTGTAGGTCACATGATTGGATGGTTTTTTTTTTAAATTATTATAATATTATTTATATGTACCTTATGCTAAGGGGTGAATTGGAAGTTCTTCGATTGCCTAAACACTTTTTATGTTCACCTTTTGATCTATTGATTTAACGAAGATATATCTTTTTCAGAAATTATTTTCAACACCTATGTAGTATATTCGTACGTCACGTAAAACTTCTGAAAATATACTAGTTAGTTCATTGCGACTATAAAAGTAATTAAATCATATACTTATCAAAAAATGTAATACTAGTAATACCAAATACTAATATATTATAGGTATACATACTGCAAGTTATAAACTAGGTAACAAGAATATTTTAAGTAACTATTTTTTTCATTAAATCCAAAGTCCGTACTGGTGTATAATTTTATCGGACAGTTTATCATATTATACGTTTATCATTTGTTTTAGATTAATAAAAACATGAACATGAAGAACATATTATCCTCAATTAATATATAATAGGTACATACCCAGCTACTGTATGTTATAATTTAATTAACTACTTAGATCGATCACGAGCTTATCGTATTACTTTTTAATTTCTATTGAGTTAATAGTCGTGATATTAATTATTTGTTTATTAAAGTATATTTATTATAGTAATATGATCAATTTATTATTCAGCGGTTTTCGGCCTAGGCAGTTCATGTTACAATATACCAGAATATTTATGGCCTAGTAGCTATGTCATTTGTTTGGACGGTCAAGAGTATAGTATCTTACAAAACACAATTGTGTGTGGTTTTGTTGAATTTCCGTTACGAGCGAATAAAAACCGTAGAGATAACACACTTTACTGAGTTCTGTACATGATATGATGTGATAATAATATAACGACTTATGGGTATTTCGAAATGCGCAAATTTTGTATAACTTATCTGTCGTGCACAGGGATCGTGCCATTCGAGTGGAAAAAATAAAATCACGTGGTAATAACTACTATGGTCGGGTACTTATAATATTAATAAAAAAAACAACAACAATAATAATACATTGTTATTGTGGCTAATGTAGTGTTTCATGCATTATTTTCGTATTATGTTATGTGAAACAAAGCGACGACGATTAATTAACCATGTTTAAACCCCGCGCGATTGCTCTGTGCATACAATAATTATGCGCTGGTCGTTGTATCCGCCGCAGAAGAGGAAAGGGTGTGCGGTTGGGGTTGAGTACGTTTTCAAAAAGTAATAAAACGGAAAAAAATAGAAAATCGTACCGCCGGCGGCGGCCTCGACGCACAGCTTCCGGTCGTGCCCGATCATACTACGATCCTGCGCGCTTGTGGGTTGTGGAGCGCCAAAACGAACGATGCGAGAAACAGAATTTCTACTTTGCCACTCAGTGGACCACTCGACGGGCTGTTGTCCGGTAGTCGTGGACTCGTGTATGTGGACATACACATACATATTTGTGTCCGTGTAAAGCGATATTTTGGTTTACGCTCCGTACCTCTCGTCGTCGTTCAAACACAACCAGAAATGAAGTTGGAAATCTTTGTTTGGATCGTTCACTTCGCGAGCCGCGTGTACACTCTGCCCGACACAATCAGAATTGGTAAGCGTCGCCGCGCCGGGAATCACTTATCATAATAATACGGTAGCATAGTTATTAAGGTGTACACTGTACTCCTCATTCTGTATAACTTACTACGATACCTATAATAATGTGCCGTTAAAAACGACATAGAATTATTATGTTACAAACGTCGAATTGTACAAATACATAAGTCAGGTTATATTTGATTAATTTTGTTATTGTGAATACCAGACACGTTTTGTGGCCGAATAAAATATTTTTATAAGAATATGATTAATCATTTCATCGTTAATCGAATGCATATAACATGATAAATAAATATGTACGATGATCCGCTAACCGTATTCACCCTGATTTTCCCTTGTATAATTATTAATCTATCCAAATTGAATAAATTTATCGAAATTTAATCATAATGTTAAAGAAGTGTTCTGTGGTGCTTACAATGTATTTATATCAAAGGAAAATTACCTTTTTTCCTGTAATAAATTTACAAAAATGGCTTAAAAAAAATAAATATTGATTCAGTTGTATAAAAATTTGACATATAGTTTTTGAATTATTTAACTTTGAGTATTGTGGATAATATCGGTCCACAATAATAGATTCAGAAGATATGAGAGCGTTAATGATTCAAAAACTTTATAGTTATAATTATAACTATAAATCTAGGAATTTTATGTTTTAAAAAAATACACAAATATGCACTAAAAAAAATATGCAAAAATTACCTAAAACTTCTAAAAAATTAATTTAAAAATGACTAAAAAATGTATTTAGATGAAGGAAAAATTTAATTTTAAAATAATAATTATTATTTATTAATTTTTATGTCATACAAAATGAGTAAAAATTTGTTTTAAGAAATAAATCAAAAAATATATTTTAATTTGAGTTGATAATTAATTTAATTACTTTTTCAGTATCAATGGACTGGAGTCGTTAATTGGGATTACCTATTCTACATATATTATATAAGCTTAAAATAAACAAAAATGAGTTTAAATACACAAAATTAACGTAATATTTGTAAAACTGACCTTAAAAATGCAAAAACATGTAAAATAAAAACTATACATTCTAAATTATTATATAACGAAACAAACTTAGATTTTGGTTAGAACTGTATAGCATTTAAAGAAAAAAAAATGCTAGTCATCAAAATCCTAGCGCTAATTATAACTAATCGATTAGTTTAAAATCATTTTAAAATTCGTAAAAATTCTCAAATCTTATAAGTATAGGTATACATATTATATTTTATAATTCTGTAAAGCTATTTTTAAGAACTATGATCTTTAATATTTTAATAACCTAGAATTAAAAGATATTCGTTCAATGCTTTTTTTTTACTGGTTTCAAACATTCTTCAAAACGTTTTTGATTATCAGACGAATCGTTTGAACATTTTAGCCTTAAAGCAATATAACGTTTTCAAAATAATTTTTTAGTTTAGTATATAAAACAACTTTGATACAATTTTTAATATTTTATTGCTTATTAGTAGGTAATAGTAAATGTAATAATAATGTAATTTTTGGTATATTTTCTTATACTAACAATGTATTTTTATCACAAATATCAAATATAATGTAATTTATGTTCATGTTCTGAATTTTATTAAAATAAAATATCACGAGTAAGCGTAGCGATAAATCACGTTGTATAAATATTAAGTACCTATATAATATGTATAGTGAGAGAAACTGTATTATATCGGGATATATTTCATAGATTATTGACAATAAGTGAGAGTATTATTTGTTTTTGTTTACAAATTGAAACATTAATGTTTTTAAGAAACATGTATTCGTATAAAAAATTAAAAAGTAAATAAATAAATAATTATTTAATTACAATTTATTTTTTATTTTTTTTTTGTGAAAAAACTCAATTGTTTTGCTTACAATAAATATTTGATTAATACTAAAATGTTTTATATACAGTTTTAAAAAATCATAATATAATGCATTTGGATATTTATATTTTATTTTATTAGCTGTCAACTTATCACTAAAATTACTTGTCAACTTATCAAAATATTATTTACAATTAATTTAATTAAAATAAAAAAAAAAATATGCAATTTTCGACTGTCAAAACTAATTCTTTATTTTATGTAATTATTTTCATAAGCACGGTGAGATTAATCGAAAAATAAAAGCATCATAAAATATATTTTTAAATTAGTTGATTCATGTAATATTACGAGTTTATTTAAATACATGTTTGACTTACGTATACACATTAAATATGTATCAGTTCAAACTACAGTCTAAACATATCATTTATGATTTTATTAATAATTATTGCATTATACATTTGAATAAAATACAAGAAAATATTTTATAGGGGAAAAAAATTTACTCGTTTTGCTTGCATTACACATTCAATACAACTAAATTTTAAACTTAAATATTATTATAAGAAACTATATCAATAATGAATAATATACAAATTATTTTCGGTAAATAGAACGTGATATCAAAATTTAAAAGAAAATTATTTTGCTTACACTCTTTTTTTTTAGCAATTTAAATTTTTTATTTTAATATAAGTTAATAAACTTGAGATAAAAATATATGACAGATTGATAGCTCACACTGTCGGAAAATTCTTCTATCATAGTATTAAGGCCAACCCCTGAATAGTATTATTTCAGCTTTGTAGTCTTGTGTCCATGTGATACATAAATAATCCCATAATATTTTTAAAATTATTTTTATCACTATGCCCAAACAAATTTAATGATAATATAACTTTAAAATGTGAATAATGACCTTAAAAAAATTGTGTTGGAAATACATCATTCATTTTATTTTTACGTGTAAGCAGTATACCTATAACCTATTGGTTCTTTTGTAATTTTATTGTTTTAGATATCTGATTTTTGAATATATTTGATAAATGATATTATTTGCTGCGTATAATACTAAATAATTCCCTTTCTTTAATTTTTAGGAGGTTTGTTTCATCCAAATGACATCAACCAAGAAAATGTGTTTAAACACGCCATCCATGACGTCAACGCGAATCGGCTCATACTTAGTAGATCAAACCTTTCTGGCCAGGTGGAAAGAGTATCGCCACAAGATAGTTTCCATGCTTCTAAAAGAGGTTATATACTCATGGCTAATGACATCAGATATAATATTATAGCTATAATATAAAAATGCATTTGCTCAAACATTACCGTTTTTTATCCAAATTGTTGCAGTGTGCAGTTTACTCCGGCTTGGCGTCGCTGCAGTATTCGGCCCACAGTCTGCTCAAATATCCAGTCACGTTCAGTCCATTTGTGACACGATGGAAATACCACATTTGGAAACGCGGTGGGATTACAAGCTGCGGCGTGAAAGCTGCTTGGTCAATCTCTATCCACATCCAACCGTATTATCTAAGGTAACGCGTATTATATATTATGTATATCATAAATTATGCTCATTACTATACGTACATCAGTGTATTTGATGATGGTTCATCATATTATCCATATATTTATAATATCAAATAATACTATGTATGGCTCATGACACCTCATGACACTTATTGACTATTGTGAGATTTTATCGAACGTATTACGTATACAGGCATACTTGGATTTGGTGAAAAAATGGGGCTGGAAGTCGTTTACAATAATATACGAGAGTAACGAAGGCTTGGTGAGGCTACAAGAGCTGTTAAAAGCCAGGAATGGCGCGTTCTCAGCGTACCCAATCACGATTCGTCAATTGGGTTCCAGTCGAGATCACAGGTAAAGTTATAAAAACCAAAGGTATATTTAGGTGTAAGGGTATACCGGGCCTCGAATAACTGTTCTTTATCTATTTTTGGTTGCATTTATAATTATTATAATAAATTATAAATAATAATATAATACTTAAGAAGAATAATATTAATTTTAGTAAACACATCAACGTACGTTTGGTATTTATGTATATAGATGTATAGATCAATGTAATATGCATCATAATATCTGTATAGATTATAGATAATAGTTAATCAAATATTAAATAGTGGACTAACAATTTATAAAATAATTTGATGATACACAATAATCATTTATAAAAGAAGATTAATTTAATATATTTTTTGCAATATTCTCATTATGATGGTTAGAGCTTATTTTTAATATTATGAAATTAACTTAAAAATAAAAATATTGTCGTGGTATGAAAATGAAGAATACATCTTTCATAATAATACGAGTTTTTGTTTTTGTATTTTGTATTTAATGTATATATAATAATTATAATAGCATATTATTTCTTTTTGCGTGATCGTAATTTTTTATAAAATTATTATATTATTGATCAAAAAGATGACTGATTTTGTTCACTCGTAGGCCACTATTGAAGCAGATAAAAAACTCAGCAGAATCGCACATCGTACTTGATTGTTCAACCGAAAAAATATATGATGTGTTGAAACAAGCTCAACAAATAGGAATGATGAGCGACTATCACAGCTATTTGATCACATCTCTGGTGAGTTTCTTCGTGATTTATCTCTAGTAATTTATATAATATGGATGATTTTTTTATTGTTAATTAGGTCATTAAAAAAAAAAATATAAGACATTTTTAAATTTTTGGAGTAAAATATGTTGATAATTATTGACAAGATATTATATAAAATTATATTTTGTTAAGCGTTTGAAAAATTCCTTGTACAAATTTTCTATGATATTATCTTGTTTATAATAAAATACATTATTATTATTCTGTACTTATACTTTTATAGTGTACTCTATATATTTTAACGATTATTTTGAACTTTCAGGACCTTCATACTATCGATCTGGATGAATTTAAATACGGTGGTACAAACATCACAGGTTTCCGGTTAGTCAATCCTGACACACCTGTGGTGCAAAAAGTGTTAAAACAATGGGTGAGTCGACTTTACTATTTTATCGTTTGATATAATATATTATAATAGCATCGACATATCTTACCTATAATTTTAAGACGAAATAATTAATAAAACAAATTAATTGACTCCCAATGAGTATATTCCAATATACGTTGTTCGTGTTGTAACTTATAGACCAATACACCAATAACCTTTAAACGTATGTATACCTAGAATGGCTAGAATAATAAGTTGTTAATAAGTTATTATTTGAGTACTAACTTGATTGAACTATATTTCACAACCACATCTATTCACTTGTAATTCGTAAGCTAAAATAGTATAGGTACCTGATTCGTTTTTAGTTTCTATTTGAAATGTTTGTTTAAGTTACATTTTAGTTTGATTTGAAGTAATTATTTACAATATAAAATCATGAATTTGATCCATACAAATTAAATTTAGGTACTTAATAATTTGTATAATATAACTATATTAAAAAATGTTACTTTAGGTTAGGATAGGTTATATATCTGAGCATAAACCGATAGTAATATAATTCATATTGTTTTAATGTTTCAAATTTATACCGGGCATAATTTGTTTAACTTTAAATTTTAAAATATTTAAACTTGGTTGTAACTTGTAAGTCTTTTATAATATTTGACCCCCTTAAAATTTCAACCCAACTACTCTTCAAATAGTACAAAAAAATTAAATTTTAGATTTTATTAATCAGATTAAATTATTTTAAATATTGTCATTGATAATTAATTATCATAGAAACATTATATAGGTAGTAGATAGTACTATAATATTAACTAATAATTATAAATATTTAAAATACAATTTTTTAATACTGTTTCGTGTTGTTTATACAACAATGAACTCAATATAATGATAGGTAGGAAGTGTAGATAAAATGATTGTTTATTAGTGGTACATTTCTCAAACCACGGTTATTAAATTAATTTAAGTCAAACTTCTCAAATTTCATATCATTATTATATTATAGCTCACGAAATAAAGTATAGACATATTAAATAACAAGCGTTTCTGCAGAAAACTTCCATAAAATGAACAACAAATTGCATATGTACTTTAACATAACTTCATGCATAATAATATTCATACTAATGAAGATTCATGTTGAACAATGATAAAATGTCTTCAATTCATGCGGTGCTCATAAAAAAAAAAAAATGGTTTTGTCTAATTTAAAATGTAATAAAAAGTAAGAAAAGTATTTAGTAAACAAACTATTATAATTCACAATAAAATATTTTGATGTAATTATCTGATAACTATAATATATATTATATAACATTCCAAGGAAAATATTTATTTTAGTTTTTCATGATGAGTTAAGCTAATCGCTAATCATATTATAATGTACAATACTAAACAGTTTTCCATTTTTTTTTTATGACATTGTTTAATTTTATAGTATTACAAAATTTGTAATTGAATAAAAAATAATTTATTCATTTTAATTTTTAAGTCATTATTAGATTTTTTTTGAATTGATATAAAAAACATATTATTTAATTGCGTTAATTTTAAAATTATTTAGATGATTACCAATTATACATTTTATAAAATTGAAGCATATTAATGGTGTAACTGTATCGTAATTAAGAGATTCATTTAATTTTCAACAAATATTTTTGCATTTGTGTTCTCAAAAAGTTAAATTGTTATTTGTAATTGGATTTCACTTCATTCGTGGTCGTTTAAAAACACGATAAATTTAATATTATATTATTTCGAAAAGAAAAGAATTTATTGCCATAATGTTTTATGTTTTTATATATCTCTATAGCTTTAAATATTGTATAAATATTTTATAAATATAATGAGGTATAGAATAGATATAGGATTCTAGTGATGAGTAATAATTATAATATTTGATAAGTAATGTATCATTATAATAATAATTAAATGTTTACGAAAATTTTACGCAGCTCTTGTTGAAAATAAAAACATAATACATATTATTATATTTGAAATCAATATCGATTTTTTGAAAAGTTTATATTATTTATATTTATTAGACCTTTCAAGCATATTAATTTATGTAATAATACAAGGTATAAGAGTGTATATTGAGTTTCTGAGAAAACTTAACTTTTTTATACTATATTCTCGATATGTTTTGAGCAAAAAACTAAAAATAACTACTTGAAAAAAATAAACATATCAATACATTTAATACTATTATAAAGAGTTTAGTGAAGTATTTTAAATTTATACTTGTATAGTTATGTTCTCTGTGTTTTGTTATTTGGCACCATCGTAGAATAACTGACAAAGTTTTTTATGTGCATAATATCGGTGTATTGGTTCTTTTGTAGTCAATTACGTATTTGCGTTGAATTGCTTTCATTAAAGAACCACTGTCATAATATAAAATAACGATCATCATTAATGATTATAACAATTATAAATTGTGGGTTTGTTTGTAACTTTATTCTATGACATACTTTTTACTTCATATTATATTACGAGTATATATGTTTATTAACCATGTTTTAATTATATCGTGTTGAAGATTGAAATTGAAATTATTCTATATAAAAATTCACCACCGCTTTAGTTACGGGTTTTTAATTCACTCACAACTCACGAGTAGAAACATTCTCAGAAAATTACGTTATTTGAAAAAAATGTATTTACACAATACATCGTATTCTTCATATTCATAACACAATGTTTTATTCTATATTGTTGCAGGGAGAAAATTTCACCGTAATGTCGGTAAGAAAAACGAAGTCATATATATTATAAATGTGTATTAAGCATATTATTACGAAGTACTGCAATATTTATTCTTTTAAACGACATAACATTTGTTTGTTTAGACAGAAACTGCTTTAATTTATGACGCTGTTCATCTATTCGCCAGAGCACTCCACGACTTGGATAGCAGCCAAAAGATTGATATAAAACCATTGAGCTGCGATGCTTCTGATACATGGTCCCACGGATATAGTTTAATAAATTATATGAAAATAGTAATGGAAAAAAATCCAAATATTTTGTTCAATATTTCATGATTTCCGTCATGTAATAAATGATTTACGTTTGTTTTATGTTTCATCGTTGTCGTATAGGTAGAAATAAGTGGTCTGACCGGGGTCATTAAGTTCGACAATCAAGGGTTTAGAACCGACTTTGAGTTAGACGTGGTAGAAGTGAATAAAGAAGGACTATCAAAGATCGGAACTTGGAACTCCAGCCAAGGGATAAACTTCACTAGGTCTTTTGTCGAAGCCTACTCCAGCATCGTTGACAATTTACATAATAAGACATTGGTCGTCACTTTAATATTGGCAAGTTTTTTTACGTGATATATTGTTTAAACGAGAGATGTGTTGAACTTAAGTTTTTACAAACATGAACTTGATTTTTTTCTTAAATTGTTTAAACATGGAATTAAATCCCATTCAAACTTATTTGAACTTTTATATATTTTACCATAATCAATTTAAAAATATAATAGTTATCAAATAGTATTTACAATTGAAAAAAAAATTAAGCCAACTTTCATTCATACTTTAATACATCAAACTTGATTATGTGTTCTATCTTTACAAATTCGAGTTCGTAATTACATCTTTCTCGAATTTTGAACAATTATAATTTCCTAAAAATCAAGAATTTAATGAGTTTGAAAAAGTACCAGTAATTTATATTTATTGTTTAATGTTCATATATGTTTAATAATTAATTGTATTCTTCTTTTATTAAGGTTACTAATTATAAAATTTGTAAACACCATAAACAAAAGTATTTCGGCAACTTTGAGTTTTAAGAACATGATTAAATTATGATTTAATACAAGGTTATATATCTATATTTGAGATTTAGCAGTAGTATGTTCATTAAAGTGAAAAAAAAAACAAAACATTTTTATACTGACACAAATTTGCAGTGACGTTGAATTTAATTATGATAACATTTGTGGTAATCCATTATTTTGTAATAAAATGTTTGTGGTTCTGATTTCATACCATGTATAAAAGTACCAAATTTTGAATTATGGTGGTTTTATTTCAAAGATCCGAATTATTGTATGAGTCGGAACGTTACATTTATGAGCGAAGTCAATACGTAATATATTTATATGTTTTAAAATGTTGGTGATCTTTAAATTGTGTAGAGTTCGCCTTATACTATGCGCCGTGAATCCAGTCAAAAACTAGTGGGCAACGATCAATTCGAAGGATATGCAATCGATTTGATATACGAGATATCGAAACTGCTGGGCTTTAACTATACACTGAAACTTGTGCCAGATGGTCGTTACGGTTCTTACAATGAACAAACTAAGGAATGGGATGGGATGATGGGAGAGCTTTTACAACAGGTTGGTCTCGTTCAAAGAAATAAATAATTTTACTGATTAGATGACCTTAGTTATTATAATTATGATTATCTTGTCCAGATATTAAAAAATTCTAATTACATAAACAGCAATCGTCCTGTCTCATGCTTAAAGCAAATATCACGTAATATATACATAAAAACTATACGATTGTAACTATATAATGTTTCAGAGAGCGGACTTAGTAGTGGCTGATCTAACTATTACCTACGATCGCGAACAAGCTGTTGATTTTACTATGCCGTTTATGAATCTCGGTAAGCGTTTTTTTATTTTATATTTTATAAACCATAATTTACATAGTATAGTTTTATATTCAATTAATAAACATAAATACACTATATTTTTTTTTGAAATATGGGTAAACTACACAAATATCTCTTTACACTTATTTTATAAACAATGGTACATCATAAAAATACAATTAAAAACTTGTACTTTTTTATTATACTCATCACATTATTATAAAATTAACAATAGTAGGTGCAATTTTATACGTTTTTGCCTACAAAGTGATTTTAATTTTTCTTTATTAATGCTTCGAGTAAAAAAAAATGTAGATTCTTAAAGTAGAACAATATTGTACGAAATCTGCATATATATGTCATTGATAAATATTTTAATACTTGAAACGATTGCAGGCATAAGTATTTTGTACCGGAAACCAATCAAACAACCACCGAACCTATTTTCATTTTTGTCTCCACTATCGTTGGATGTGTGGATATACATGGCTACCGCATATCTTGGCGTATCGGTTCTCCTCTACATACTAGCTAGGTATAACATGTGTAATACATTTTCATTATTATCGTTTTAAAATAATAATAATAATAGTATGTTATACGTTAAAACGTCTATAATGTATTATAAATTGACTATAATAATATAATATTATATACTATAATATGTATACTCAATTCAACTATTATAATATTATATAAAATATGAAATATGATTTTGTGGACAAAAGATTCACCCCGTACGAATGGTATAACCCCCATCCGTGTAACCCAGATCCGGATAACCTAGAAAATCAATTCTCCCTCATGAACTGTATGTGGTTCGCGTTCGGATCATTGATGCAACAGGGCTGCGATATACTTCCCAAGTAAGGAAACATCTAACGGAGTATCTGTGTACATAATAGACACATATATAATATATAGAATATATTGCACCGTCACGTATATATTTTTATATTGCATTGGACGCAACGCTGTTGGCGCGTAGGTAGGATTAGCAACAGTAAACACCCTTTATTATTACCGTTCACGTTACGGGCGATACGTATAAGTATAATGTATATTTATACCTACTACACAAATCTATCATACGTACGTATTAAATAGTTCCTGTAGTGTTTGCACGTTTTGTGTTTAGGTTTAGTCCGTATGAATGGGAAAATCCACATCCTTGCAACTCTGAAGCTCCAGACGTTTTTGAAAACAAGTTTTCCTTGAACAATTCACTGTGGTTTACGATCGGCTCTCTGATGCAACAAGGATCTGATATGGCTCCTAAGTAAGTATTTTAAGTTTGCATGTAATCGTTTCCAGATATAACTTCTTCGTTGTGGCTCAGAGGGCTGATCTCCACTGTATTTATCATTGTATATTTTATTTTAATCTTAAACTTTGTATATTCGTTTGAGTGTCTAGTAAATTTGACAAGTGCTTATCAATTTATTATTGTTGCACGGTATTTTGCTTTTCGTTCGTCCAAAAAGAAAAAAAAATATAATAACATGTATTATTATAAATTATTATATGACTTATACTCACCTTACCATTTAATCGCAGAGCTGTTTCTACAAGGATTGTTGCTGGTATGTGGTGGTTTTTTACGTTAATTATGATCTCGTCATATACTGCTAACTTAGCGGCATTTTTAACCGTGGAAAGAATGGACTCACCGATTGAAAGTGCCGAAGACCTTGCTAAACAAACGAAAATAAAATACGGCGCACTTCGAGGTGGTTCTACTACGGCGTTTTTCAGAGTAATATTCACCAAAACAAATATTTATTGACGATTTGTAATTTTCTGATTAAATTATGTGTTTTTTTCATTAAGGATTCAAATTTTATTACATACCAGAGAATGTGGTCGTTTATGGAATCATCTCGACCAAGCGTATTTATGTCTTCTAATAACGAAGGCGTAGAAAGAGTTGTAAAAGGAAAAGGAAACTATGCATTTCTAATGGAATCCACTAGTATTGAGTACGTGATTGAAAGAAATTGCGAGCTCACTCAAGTCGGAGGGCTTTTGGATTCAAAAGGTTACGGCATAGCAATGCCGCCGAGTAAGTTGATATCTATCGGGTTGTAGATATCTATGTCAATCTACATAAATAATATAAATTTAAATTATTTATTTAGTGTGTTTGTTTGTTAGATTCTCCATATAGAACAGCTATTAGTGGGGCAGTATTAAAACTTCAAGAAATCGGTAAATTACATAAGCTAAAAACAAAATGGTGGAAAGAAAAAAGAGGCGGTGGTGCTTGTCGGGTAATTACATGAAAGCATAAATGTTAGAACTTTTAATGACAATTAAATTAAATTGTTTACCAGGACGATACTTCAAAGTCCAATAGTGCGGCCAATGAATTGGGTTTGGCTAACGTGGGTGGCGTATTCGTAGTGCTAATGGGTGGAATGGGTGTAGCTTGTGTTGTTGCCGTATTTGAATTCGTATGGAAGTCGAGAAAAATAGCAGTCGAAGAGAGGGTATGGAGTTATTAAATTCTTATGAAGTACAATGGTACAATTCTATAAATTGCATATTTTTGGTTTTTATTTCAGATCATTAAGTACCATACGAAGTATAGAAAATGAGTTATAAAATCACACTGGAATTTTACATTCTACAATATACTATTAATATATTTATTAATTTTTTTTTTTTAATGGTAATTTTATTTGTGTATGATTTGAACAATTTAAATTAGACTAAAGTATACATAATATTTTATTTTATAAGTTGCACGTTCAAATAGTAATACACCATTAGTCGGAAAAAAAATTCCAACTTTTAATATATAAATAGTGCATATTAATGGAAAACTCCAAACTTTAAAAGACGACGCGTATTATTTATTATTGTTAAGAAAATGTTTTTATATTCAATTTTTAAACTTTTAAATTTGACTATTTTTTTAAAAGTCTTATAACGTAACTGACAGTTCTATAATAAACAGTTATAATTTTTTTCTATAAATAAATGGTTTATATTGCAATAAATACATTCCAATTTTGTAACGCATTTATATAATGTTAAATAAATATAAATATATATCTTATATTATATAATAGTACCTATAGGCTTTGTAATCTCATGTTATTCTTATTAATAATAATCGGTTATGAGTTTTAATGTTATATTTATTGTATATTTTATTTGTACTGGATGATGTATAATTCAATTTAATTATCAAAAAAATAAAAAACGATAACATTTTACGATTGTTTGATTTGATTTTAATAAGTCTTCTATTTAATGATAAATTATAATTATAGATATAGAAATTGAATGTTATATATTAAAAAAACCAAAATCATTTCTGATTTCAATAATAAACTGGTATCAATATACGTATTACAACACTAAATATCAATACCAAAACCAAATATCAAATATACCTATTATAACAAGGCAAACATCTAATATACCTAATACTGATTGGTATAAAAATTAATCATTTCATAAATTTATTTGTACTTTCAAAATAAATTGTAAATTTTTGTAATTTTGTAAAAATTTGAACTTTTAACGCTCAAAAAATCAATTTTTATTTTCAGTGTTTTTAGATTAAGTATTATATGAACAATAAAAAGAGAAACTTTGTATTAAAAACAAAAAAAATTTGCATCATTTATACGAGTAAATTGAAAAAAATCTATAAAAGTAAAAATATCAATAAATAACACATACATATTCAAAATATTTTGAAAATTATTTCGTTTAAAGTGAAAGTTTATAACAAACATGAATATTTAGTATAAATTTCAAGTCTACAATAATAATAATTATAGATACATAAAAAAAAAAACAAAATTGACTTTATTGAAAATTGGTTTATTGTTAAGATTCCCGCATTTCTTTTTCCCCGTTTTAACAGATTTCTTTTGAAAATATTAAATTTTGTCTTCTAGAATATCAACAAGACTCAATTTATTGCCAAAAATTACCCAAATTGATTTTTATTTTATTTATTACTTATATTTAAAATACTCCAGTTTATTTTCTTATTACAAGTTTAATATTATTTGATAGGAATAAAATTAAAAATTTACTCTTTGATCTTTCATTATTTTTTATTTTTGAGGTTTTTTACAAAAATAATTAAATTATGCAATTTTTGTTCATCTCTCTTTATAATTTCCTGATGGGCATACATTATAATATATTGTGTTAAGTTGTGATATATATATTATATACAATTTATAAAATAGTTCAAGCATATTTTTATACTTTTTAAATTTATTTATTTGGTTAACTACTTTCAATACTTTTGACATAATTTCATACTATTTATATTTTATTTTGTTTTTCAATAAATAATATGTTCAACAATACCAAGTTTTGATGAGATATGGTTTTATTTAATTCCTTATTTCTTGATACTTAATCAACCTAATTTTTCATTGAAAACAAAAAAGCAAATGTAATTAAAACATAATATATGTAAGTTTTCAATTAAAGTATATTAAGAACAATTATTAAAATAAGTTCAAATTAATAAACCTTCTACTTTTGAACCATACATCGCAATAAATTATTGTCGTAGATTATTCTAAGATATAACTTAGGATGTTTGAACAAATTGTTAATAATTATTTACATAAACTAACAATTCCTTATGGGATATACTTTTGAAGATAACCCTAATGGAAATTATCCAGTGAATTAAAATTAGGATTTTGAGGCAGCAAATTTGTTTCTAGAGTGATCTTTTTAATGTATTAATTAATAAATATTATTAATATTATTAATATTTGACATTGGCCAGAAACTAAACTATAAGATAAACACTTCTATGATTTAAAATAACTTAAATTTTATTATCAAAACTCAGGTAATTTTAATATACGATTGCACATACTATTACTGACTTAGGTATAAATTTATAATCTTAAATGATGGATTTCGAAATGTCCATGAATGTCGATTTAGGCTCATAATATATATATATACTGCTATATTTCTATTGAATAATGTCAAAATAGCCAATTTATATGTTATTTAGTCGTACTATATCAAATGGCAGATATATAGGTTGTTTTAACACAAGTTCGAATATTAATAACATTTGTCAAATAATCTTAAATTCGTTCAAATGTTACATTGGTCATTTTTTCACCAACCCACTGAATTATCATACTGATTTTTGACTTACGTAACAATACGATGAATATATCGTAAAATCACTATATAATGCTTACAGTGTATCATGTACCAGCCATAGACGACTTTCGACTGTATTTTTCATAATATTGTTAGACATATCATAATAATATGTATACATATACATATCATAAACGTCGGTCTCTGTTTGGACGAAACGCGTCACCATGAAATGTCTGTCTGCCGTACTCGTACCGCAGCAAGCGTCTTGGACTAAAAATAATATCAAAAACCGTGCCAAAATATCCATAAGTACTCACTGGTTGGTGAAGTTAAGGGGGAGGAAGAGTAAGGCTCTATAACTATCCGCATATAAAACCATCGTGACAGTAGTGTGCGATCGTCCAGAGGATCTATCGGTTTAAAGTTTGTGCGTTTTATTAGTTTCGACCGGATGGGAAAAAATATTTAATTCATGCATATACATGTTTATCTGTAGATGCAATTTGAATTATTACGGTGAATTTATTTGGTTCTTACTTTTTCTATCCCTGAATAATGAACGCGATTGTTGATTTATTGGTACCATTGGTTTTGATTTTGGCCGGCAGTAAACCATGCGCCGGAGACACAACGATCACTCTGGGTGAGAACGAAATATTATATTATTTATGTTATTGTACACGTGCATAATATTATGATAGATGTAGGCATGTTAATAGTGTGAATATATATTATAATACGTATACACGTATCAGTATTAAATATATCTAGGCATATATACATCGGTGATTGGAAGGAAGTCGGGTGTTAAATGCATGCCTTAAACTGTTTCAAAAAAGTGTATTCTTTTTGACATATCCGATAACATTAATATGAATAATTATTTAATCTTGTTACCTTTTCCATCAACGTTCCTCATAAAATCTATGATGATATGAGTCGAAGTATCATTTACATAACACTCCACTGTTCCTTAAAACGAGAAATTTATTCATCTGTCTGTGGGTCGTAATAATATATTCGTATACAATGCGCAAGAGAAGTCATCAAATACGTGAATGGCACATGTGAACATTGTACTTCTATAGACATAATCGTAAAGTATTTTATTTGGAAAACTACAAAATGCATGTAGTTATTTACATATACACGTGATTATTTATCTAATTGTGTGCATAATCGATTAAAATAATTGAATTTCAATAAACGTTGTTATTCTACCGTTATTATTTGAATTTAATATATGTATTAGAACGATTTTGTTTACAAAATATTGTAAAATAATTTATATTTTATTATAATACTGTGTTGTTTGTCTGTCTTGTAAGTTTCTACTTTATCATAGTTATTAATCAAAAGACAAAAACTGTAAAAACTGTATAATTTTTTAACTATATATTGTAGAGTAAAAAGTTTCGTTTAGCTTTGAGCTTTTATCGTGTAAATAAAAAAAATTCCGTTTTAAAAGTTTTCTGGATATACCTACTTACTTTTCTATTATCTAAAATGTATACAGCTAGTTTTTAAATGAGTATTTATAATGGATTTTTTTTTACATTGACTATTTGTGTACAAATTATAAAAATATCTTCAGGTGTTTTGTACAATGAAGAGAACTCGATGTTAGAGACAGCCTTTAAGTCTTCCGTGGACGTCGCAAAGACCAAAATGATGGATAGTGGTGTTCATTTGGATGTCGTCAGTAAAATAGTCCCTCTTTACGATTCGTTTGAGACTCAACATCATGGTAAGCGTGACATTATGCTGTATTATTGTACCAGTGATAATAATATGTTTTTCACTCTTGTTCTTAGTATGCGAAATGCTCGTTGACGGCGTTTCAGGAATGTTCGGTCCGTCTGCCGGGGACACAGCTCCCATCGTGCAATCGATTTGTGATTACAAGGAAATCCCTCACATACAGACTCGCTGGGATATAAACCAAAAACGAGGGTCTTGTCAAATCAATCTGTACCCACACCCGAACACTTTGGCCGAAGTGATTGCTTCATATTAATACCGATATTTAATGATTAAAATCAGTGTTCGAATTGAGAAAAATTCAATAGAAAAACTTAATAACGCAAAATTATTATTTATACAACCCGCTGAAGAATTCACTTCGTATTTATTTTTTATATATTGATTAAAAATATAATCCAGATTAAGTTCACCTAAATATGCATTTATTAAATTTAGTTGTTACTATAATGTGTAATACTTTATTATAATATAACTAAAATTTTCATTTTGATATAATCAAACCAAATAAAAAAATAATAATTTTCAACACTTTAATTCAATATTTCTGATCAATATATTAATAAATAAGTAATGACAACGTTAAATGATAGCGTTCGGTGAAATAGATAAAGAGAGAAAGGGGGACCGCTGGACGGATAGAGTAGATCGCTACAACTGGTATGACTATGTAAGACCGGTAGAATAGCTATGGTATCAAATAAATTAACTGGTCTAAATTTAAACCAAAAAGTTTGAAAATGATATAATATAATATGTTTTTTAAATAATCTAATCTCAATATTTTACCATAAATGTAAATCCAAAACTTAATTCAGATATTAGGATTTAGGTTGTGCTGTAACCGTTCTCCAGATCAAATAAAAAATAATAATTGGAGACATTAGAGGAACTCCGATATTCTGCGCACCTCCTCCACCCCAAAATTCGAGCACTAGTTGAAACATATTTATACCAATAATATAGGTAATATATTTTGTAACTCTGAATAAAAACCGGTGGGTTTCCGTGTCCGTATGTTGTAGGCACTCATCGATATTATCATTGCTGTCGACTGGGAGAGTTTCACTATCATCTACGAAAATAACGACAGTCTAATGCAAATAACCAACATCCTCAAGTCACCGCCGACCAATTATCCTATCCGAATCAGGCAGCTCAGTTCAGGACCTAATTATCGGTAAATTGTGGCTAAATAACAGGTCTTGACGTTTAATATCACCACGTAACACAATTTATTATGTTGACGGCCGTTAAAATATAAACCATACATGCTATAAATTATGATGAAAAGAAAAACAATATAAACAAACTAATAATCTACGATGATAATTATATGATATTTATCACGCCGAACTGGCAATTAAGAGTAATTAAAAGCTAAAATCGAAAAATGTATTATTATATCATAATATGAATAAATATATAAAATTTTGATAATTAATTATACGTAATATAAGAAGAAATGCATTTGTTTTTTTTATACTTACTATAATTACTGTTAATTGGCTTATTAATTGATGTTAATCATCGGAAATTACTTATAATAATAAAAAACGTACAGTACTTATTTTATAGATAGGTAGGTAGAAGTAGTATATACTTTTTTTTTTCTTTCAAAAAACAAAGAACGAGTGGGAAATATTTACCACGATACTACCATCCGAACTGGTATCGTTTATTAGCCAACTTAATTAATTTATAATTTATACACAAGGGGTCTAAGATACGTACTACGCCTTTATACTACTCGTATTACCTAGACTTAAAATACGGTTACAAATAAGTTATTGTTGATAGGTATGTTTTTTTAATTTTAGAAAAGAGCTTCGTGAAATTAAAGATTCTGGAGAAACAAAAATACTATTAGACTGCTCGTTCAGTACACTAACGGATGTGCTACTTCAAGCGCAGCAAGTGGGTCTCATGGGATCTGAACACAATTTTATAATCGCATCTCTGGTAAGTATTAGGATACACGATACATCAATTTCAACAATATTAGTATACGCCATGTTTCATGAACGGGCGTTGATCGTTTTTTAGGACATGCATACTTTAGACTTAGATCCATTCAAGTACAGCGGGACCAAGATCACTGGCATGCGGTTGGTGAGGCCGCTAGACGTCGAATTTCAGAACATCGTGTCGCAGTGGACGGACAATTTGAGCCCACTCGAACCCGACGACAAAACGGTGTTGCCTGAGACTGTCCAGGTTCGAATGCAGCGATTGTCGACTATTATAATAATATATACACGTATAAAACAAACAATCGTTACACTACTTAAAGCAAACACAATAAATTATCATATTATATAATTATTAAAACCAAAATAATAAACTGAATGAATTGAAACATTAAAAAAAAAACATTCTGAGTATTATTGTGTATAAAACCTAACCGTATTGTACTTGTACACAGTTGGAGTCTGCGTTGATCTACGACGCCGTACAATTGTTCACAATGTCCATTTACAATCTGAGCAAAGAGTTCGAAATCAGCGAGACGTCGACTCCGTGCAATTCTAGTCTTTCATGGAAGCACGGATTCACTTTGATCAACTATATGAAAATGGCCGTAAGTGATAATTATAATTTATTTAGTAGGTATCTATTATGTGTATCGTAATCAAACTTTAAGGTTGGTACTCCCGGGGATTTTCAAAAAAGTTCGAAATCGGGAATTCCTGGGAATATTAAAAACTGTCAAATTTAATATAAAGTTTTCAGTAGTTTTTTTTTTTTTTTGTTATTCAATAGAGTCACGTATAAATAATCTAATTTTTGTTTTCATATTTCTAAGCAGTATAAGTGCTTTTTTAGATTGAAATCCATCAGAATACTTAAATATTTAAATGAAATAGATACACCATTATTTAGCCTTATATAATGTATAAAATATTATTCGTTCCCTCGTTTTCTATATGATTTCCGTAAAATCCCATACGTTTTTGGAAATAACCCATCTCTAAATCAGTCATGACTAATGTGTTTTGAAAATGGAAAAATCTAATTCAGAAAGATTTCAAAGGACTCACCGGTAAGATAAAGTTTGACCAAGAAGGTTTCCGGACAGACATCGAATTGGAATTAGTGGACTTGACGCAAGACGGTTTGCGAGTGACAGGGACGTGGAGTACAAAAACCGGCATTAACATTTCATCGACACCAAAACCGGAAATCGTACCAAGCGGAAGAGATTCCGATTTAAGGAACATGTCATTTATCGTAATCACAGCGTTGGTGAGTAATAAATTGAGCACTTGTAGATGTACGAGTATATGCTTATTAAAATAAAAATACATCAGTATATCACAAATCTTATATACACAGCGTTAAAAAAAATATTTGTTCACAATTATTAAATTCCTTCATATTATTATGTAATTAATTACAAAACTAAAATTGTTATTTTTCTTTATTACTAGAATTGTAATTATTAACGTATTTTAAAAAAGATAATATATTGTAAATCATTTATCAATTATATATTTTGCTAAACGTAATATTTATCAATGAGGTAATAACTTATAAAATATATTAAATTTAAATTAGAGATACTATACTTATTACTTATCTATGATGATATATTTAACCTAACTTTTTTTTTCTAATACTGAAGATCCTTATAGGGTTTAAAAAATGTTAGTTATTTTTTTTCTTTTTATTTAACTATACATAAAAATTCGGTTATAAAATTTTTTTAGAACATTAAAGAATTACTCGAGGCATTTTAAAAATACACAAGACAACTACTTTACAGCACGAAATGAAATTTAATAACCGGTCACAAAACAGAAATATTTTGTGTATTATACTGGACGTCTTAGCACTCCAAATCATCATACTCATATAATTTATATTATTAAATTTGTTGTTATTAAGGTTGTTTCTTTGATTCACAGACACAACCGTATGGTATGCTTAAACTTTCCAGTAATACCTTGAAAGGCAACGACCGTTACGAAGGGTTTGGGATCGATTTAATCAAAGAGCTCAGTGAAATGAGCGGTTTCAATTATACATTCATAATACAAGAAGATTCCAACAGTGGATACAGGGACGATAAAACTAAAAAGTGGGACGGTATGATCGGGAAAGTCATAAATGGAGTAAGTGCGTGTAATTTAATGAGCAATAAATTTGATAAAACCACAGGAATTGACCTAATCATTTATGCTGCTTATAAATTTGTATTTTTTTCAATATATTCATAGGTACTTTAATAACTATCGGTATTTTATGAAAAAAAAAGTTGTATATAGAACGCAAAAATATGTACCAGCGTATTTATTATCGTTATTGTTTTGTATCATCGATAGATAAAATATTTTTTTTTTTTTTTGGTGCATATTATTGTATTCAATCTGTTTTAAAAAGAGAATAATTGATGATAGAAGTTGATAAAATATAACTAATTTAAATTACATTTAACTATAATTTATAATTTTGCGACTATTGCGTAAACATAGTATACATCATAAGTATAGTAAAGTTAATTGTATACCTAATTAAAATATAACGATATAAATAATTAGTATGTGACACAACTAATACGCAGTGATAAAATTATCACTAAATTGGTGACAAATATAAGTAGTCAAGTTAGATTATTATAATTTTATAATATATTATCATACTTTTCCATATGGTATCAATCGTTGGTTGTTATATAAATATGACCACTTCAGATATTAAATACTAAATATTAATTACTAAATCTATAATATCAAAAAATGAATCATTCTCTAATCAAACAATAATGTTTTTTTTTCTTTTCAACTGCTATAGTTTTAGCAATAATACCTAAATAAAGTATGTATTATATTTTCTTAATAATCATATATTTTCGCAGCAAGCCGATCTCGCAATTGCCGATATATCCATCACTAGACAACGAGAACACGACGTGGATTTTACCAGCCCATTCATGAATCTAGGTAGGTGTCTCACGGTATGTTGCTTATAACCAGACAATTTTCCAAACCTGATTCCGTCATCTACTGCTTAGTTTCCAACTATTCTGGACTAAGTCAAGTGGTGTATATTGTTTATTGTCTCTGCCTTTAACCTTATTAACGCATAACACAACAAATGTCATGTCGCCTAGATACAATGATCTATTTTATTCTGTTATTTAAAATATTAGAGTAAACTGACCTATTTTCGTATAATATTTTAAAAATAAGAATATTAACGGAAGTGATTTTTTTTGAAATTTGAAATTTCAAACAAATGTTTAGTAGGTATTTTAAAGTACAAAATATATATTATTATCCAAAATATATGGTACGATTAAAATGCGATACACGGCGTACTGCATAGGCAAAATAGGTACATACTGTAATGATATTAACTGGTAGTATTGTTATTGATAGCACAATAATAAAATTGCTGGATGATTTTGTGCATTTTTTTATTACTGTACGTAAAGAATAATGCATTTCATTTTAATAATTTGTATAAGAGTAAATTGGACCTATAATTAAAACTAAAGAAGATGAGAATATTATTAAGGACACCTTGTAGATTTTTTTTTTAAACAAGTTATGTTATTTTTAAATTTTTGATGTCAGTTGTTAGTGTAAATTATTAAGATCAGATTTTAAATAAATAAAATTCATTTTATCCAGTATGAACTGTTGTATATGTATCATTAAAAAAAAAATAAATAGATATTCCCAAGAGTTATGATAATAATTCGATAATATTCCTTGCTTTCTGGAATGTTTCTTGAAGAATATTCTTAGTAGCACATCTCTAGTTTCAACTATAAAATAAAATAGTAGTAAATCAAAATATTCAAAACGAAACCTAAAATATTTTTTTTAGAAAAGGGAGGAAGTGGTTGATAAAAGTTGTGCTAAAATCAAATGTATTTCATTAAAAAGCCAATAAAAAGTTTTAAAAATATTTTATTTCATCTGTTGACGTTGTAAATACTTTAGGTATCAGCATACTGTACAAAAAGTCGACAAAGAGTTCGCCAAGTCTGTTTTCATTTTTGGCACCCTTCAGTTCTTTCGTCTGGCTTTGGGTAATAACGGCCTACTGTGGCGTGTCTTTTCTTCTATTTATCATGGCCAGAATCAGTCCGTATGAATGGACAAATCCTTACCCGTGTATTGAAGAGCCCGAATACTTGGAAAACCAGTTTAGTCTGTCAAATGCGTTTTGGTTTACGATCGGATCGCTGATGCAGCAAGGTTCTGATATTGCTCCGATGTAAGTACGATAAGACTTTTACACATGATAATGACTTAAAATTGTATCTATAGGAAGACCAATAAAATTAAACGGAATTGCACAGCGCTTAGGTATCATACAAAATATCAATATTTTTCTTTTAATTCAAAAATCTATATTACCTAATGATAGGATATTTAAAAATTAACTTTGATCATAATTTATCATAAAGAATTGATAATTTTATTTTTTCTACTCCATAGTGCTGTTTCCACTAGATTGGTCGCAGGCATTTGGTGGTTTTTCACGCTCATCATGGTTTCATCTTACACTGCAAATTTGGCTGCGTTTTTGACTGTCGAGAGTGTGTCAGAACCTTTCAAGGACGTAGAGGATTTAGTGAACAATCAAAACACGATCACATTCGGTCTAAAGAAGAGAGGGTCTACTGAGGAATATTTCAAGGTATAATTTATTAAAATATTAAAGAATACAATATTCCTATAAATAGTAGTACCGTTGACATTTTATTAAGCTAAAATATCTTGTTTGTCATACATTTTACGATTATATAATAAATTACTTTTACTAAAATTATTAAATTTAGTTATTTCTTTTGTAACATATTTTTATGTATGACATTCTTACATTATTGAGGTCTGTAGTAGATACTTGGATTCTATACTCGTAAAAATTCATGCATACATGTACATACAACTAATATTATATGCTTATAATTTATCACACAATTTATTTCACGGCATTATAAAATACATAATACTTTATAGTAGGTACTAATATAATACACAATTTGAGTACTGTGAAACTATACACCATTAAATTTAAAATTATATTTTAACAGGAATCAACAAACCCTACTTATAAAAAATTATTTGACATGGTACAAAAAAACCCATCTTGGTTTACTTCAAATAATGACGAAGGCGTAGATAAAGTACTCAAGGAAAATTATGCATTTTTTATGGAGTCTACATCAATCGAGTGAGTTTTACAAGAATAGTAATGTACCTACTATTAAAATAAATAATATTAATTTAACTTTTTAAAACGCATGATTATTGTCAATCGTACTGTAATAAGTACTACATTACGATCCCTCTCAACTGTGTATTTAACTTCATGTAATAAGTCAATTTTAAGTATGTCACAACGGTTCTTAACTTTAAAAGACACACGGGATTCTTTAAAAATATATTTTCTCTCTTCGAAATTTTTAAGCAAAAAATTATAATTTATTTATATATTATCCAATAATTTACTTACATATATACTATTATGTATTTATATTTAAAAGAACGTCACATCTTGTATGCGTATCGTTTTCGTCTTACAAATGTGAAATAGGCATCGTAACAAAATTTGTATCTGCAGTTAAAATACTATGTTGTTATAGCTATACATTTTAATTTAAGAATAAATTGAATTACTATATGATTTGGTAGTAAAGACATTATTTGTTATTTAGCGTTGATTTAAACGATATTTATATTTTTAAGTGATTATGATCAGTTTTATATTATTGATATTGTACATAATGTAATGTATATACACATAACTCTACTAAATACTTAAAATATTGTGACAAATCTTTAACATAATAAGTCTATTTACCGTATAAAATTAAAACTAATAACATTATTTTGGAACTACTTAATAAAAATTTTCCATTGTTTACCAATGTTTGTAAAAGAAAACAATACTGCAAAGTATGGATGTCTTTCTATTGAGTCCTCTAAATATAATATAATTTATATACTATACATTTTACGTAGATATTTATTTCAATGACTTAATTTTTCTTATATTGCAGTAAAATTTGTAAAATAGTTTCTTTTCTTTTTTTTTTTTACTAAAAATTTAAACAAAAATATCTACAATAATGCAAATCTATACATTAATAAAAAACGCAACTATACGCTACATGAGAAAAAATTTTATTATATTCCATTAAAGCGATCGTGACAGATGTTAATAGCCACGTACCTGTGTGTGTCAGAAATACGATAGTGTCGTGAACCCCTGACATTATAGCGTTTTACCCCTTCTGGGTTCCCTACGGGGCCCGCGGAACACAAATTGAGAATAGCTGAGTGTACGATATTTCTATGATGTTTTATATACTTGAATATTATTGTAGGTATATGGTCGAACGAAACTGTAAATTGGCCCAAATTGGCGGACTATTGGACAATAAAGGCTACGGGATTGTGATGAAAAAAAGTATTCTATTTAATATTGTGTGCGGTCGAAATAAATAATTTATAATATTTATTATGTTGTCAATATATTAACCCGATTCGTATATTTTATGATGTTGTGTTACATAGACGCGAGTTTTCGTAATGTTTTAAGCGCAAACATATTGAGCTTGCAGGAGAAGGGCAAGCTGACAGCGTTGAAGAACAAATGGTGGAAAGAGAAACGCGGGGGCGGAGCATGTCAGGTTAGTACGACAGAAGTGAAAAAAATTTTCACTATAAGCTATGTAATAAATTAATTATTCGTGTGTATACTAGCATAGAATCGTTGCTGGCCCGGAAACCTAAATTTACACAACGGGTCAGATAGTAATGCAGTTTTAGAGCCGGCTCGGTGAAAGAATATTTTCCTCTAAAAATAAAAATAATATGTTTTTAATCTTACAATATATGCTTATACAGAGAGGGGTGTAGGGAGTTCATTATATTATTTATGTATTTTTCTATACGACGATTAATTTATTCATCAATTATAATATTATGTAGGACACCGAAAATAACGAGGCCAGTGAGTTGAGTATGAAAAACGTGGGTGGCGTGTTCATTGTGCTATGTAGTGGCGTGGCCGTTGCCGCTATATTGGCGGCTCTGGAAATGTTTTGGACACTGTGGAAAACGACAAGCAAAGAAAAGGTTCGTCTACGTATTTTAATATAATTCCGCTGGTCAACATACCTACAAGATCTTAAGTTAAAAGGCCAACTTAAATCGAAAATGATATAACGACGAATTATTGTGCTTCTTAATTAGAAATTCAATTTTTCTATTATTTTAAACGTCATACTAAGTCTACGTAAGATAAATAGTGACAAAAATGCTTTAGGCTATATCAAAGTATGATAAGAGTAATAATTCAATGGCATCAAACTAAATAAAAAGAAAATTAAGAAGTACTTTAGATTAAGCACGTGATTATACGTTGTTAAATACCAATTTTTAAATGTTTCCTATTGTTGTGGGTGCATGCTGTGTTGGCCTTTTAAACACCGATATAATATAAACTTAACTGATCCCACGTCTGTCACCGCAGAAGTCGTTCAAGAGTGAGTTCAAAGACGAGCTTAAATTCATTGCTAAATGTCGCGGGTCCACGAAACCAGCTAGGAAGAATCAGAACAGCAGTGCGGAAAATTCGAACCCGACCGGATCTAATCAGTACATGAACTCAGATCGGCACTACGACTACGAATCGTGATGGCACGAAAACGATGGGACATCTATCGGGACACTATTCTCCTTTTACTTGTTAAACACACGACTACGTGTAGTTTTTTTTATTCGTAAACAATACGCAAACGATTATTATATTGTTTAAATATACATAGTATTCATCAGTATCTATTATTATTATCATATTATTATAATTATAAAATATATACATATTATATACCTATATATAGGCTCTTAAAATGTAATGAAGACAATATATTATTCGAGCGTATAAAAAATAATAATCAAAATAAAAATAATTATTAAATAATAATAATAATAATAATAAAAAAAAGTTATCACAGTCATTTTGTTTTATTATTTATTTTTTTTTTTTTTGTGTAAACGTAAAAAAAAACGATTGATTAAATTCCTATTTACAAAAGGTATTTACATTACCGCGAAACCCGCGTGCTAACGACTCTGCTCTCGAGACGACGGCGAATAGAGGTATTTTATAAACTTATATTTTACAATATTAGATTTTCGATTGCCATGCGCGGGACTAGTGCGATCCAACCGTCGCCGCCGCCGCAGCTGCCACCGGTCCTGTCCGGTCCACGTTGATGGGCGCGGCCCGTTCCATTAGACACTCAATGCTGGTGCTCTGCTCGTCGGACAGACTGGACGCGGACGATGATTCGCCGCAGACGGTCCGCGCTACAGAAACGACGTCGTCGTCGTCGTCGTCCCGGTGCATCTCGACCAGCACGGTCGTGTAGTCGGGCGGCGGAGAGGACGCGGCCGGGACGGACTGTTGTACGTCCGCCGGCGGTGACGTCGCCGAGAGGACTGTGGTCTGCTGGTGGTGTGAGGAAGATGAAGACGTCGCCGCCGCCGCCGATTGGACGGTTCGCGCGGCAGCCGTCGAGGACGAGGAAGACGACTCGCCGAGTATCGCCGACTGATGGTGGTTGCTGAGCACGTGCGCCAACCTGCGCACGCTCCGCCGGATGCTCTGCCGCAACATTTTCGCGATTCTATAAGAGCAAAACAGAAAACAAAACGCGAGCGCGCACAATTTATAACGGTCCGTTTCGTCGCGAGGGTGCGAAGATGCACAATCGTGATAGGCACTCGGAAGTCTGGCGGCTACGCGGCCAAGCGGTGCGCGATAGAGTCCGTGTCAAGAGCAAGAAGAAAACCACCGTGTACGAATCGCATGCATATTAATTAAAGACTTACGTGTCTAAGTATGATATTATGAAGAATGTTAATATTTTTCTCAATAGGCGTTATTATACGATTATTGTTTTAAAACATATTAGGTATATTACACGTTAAAATAATGTATTATTAAAATTAAACTTTTTTTTTTTTTTTTTTACATTTAATTTTGCTTTCAACAGTCTGAGATAAAGAGTAATGACTAGGTGGTATTATAGGTATAAAAACATGACAAAAAAAAAATTAAAAAAAAATATATATCATAATATTAACAGTGATTATCAAAAATAATATGTACAAGAATATAAATGACGTAAATACATAGTAATATATAGTCGTGTAAAGCAGAGCGTGCGATGATGATAGAAATACTACTACACTAAAACTACTGTTAGTCGTTCTCATAAACCGTTACTAATTCAGTGAATCGTAAAGACCTTGCTCCGGTGGCCGTGGAATACGACGGCGGTGGAGTGTACTTGGGCGGCGGGTCTTCGATCTGCACTGCCGCTGAGCCGTTTACGCCCGCTTCGGACGTCGTTTCACCGGTTTCTGGGGGCCTACGGGTCTCGATCACAGGCCGGTACAGCATCTGAATCCGCTGTTTCAAAACAAAGTAAATAAACGGTGTGATTCGATGTGATTTATATATCAATTGTATACAAGGGAAGGGGGGTTATGACGTATACTCTAGTTGGGTCGTGCAGACATCATGATATATTGATTTTAGGTGTTTATGTAAAATATATACATATTTTTTATTTATTGTAACATATTAAAAACCACAGTAGATTGATTAGAAGAAATATCATTTATTTTTCTTCCGGGGCAAATATTGACTATAATCTCGTGGATATGATTCAAAACGTAGAATGCGTTAAGTTAAAATAAAAGCGTATGATATGCTGGCGTTAATTAAATCGTCTAAACTCAAAATGGCAATTTTACTGTTTCCTAACATCGAACATGATCAATATAGTATCACAAATCTGTACATATAAACGAGACTGTGCTGAGTGACTGATTCATAATCAACGCTGAGCCGAACCTATTAGATCTATCGAATTGAAATTTTGAAGGTAGATTAATATTATAATTTAACCGTTCACTAAGAAAGGATTTTTAAAAATTTTGATTTAAAGTGGTTGAAATTGGAAAAAAACAAAATTGTACGTGTAAATTGTATATACATATCTACATACATCGATAAGTAAGCGCTTATAAACCGTGAGCCTCTAGCTCACATAGAAAATGTTATGTGACATTCTTCAGAGTCTTAGTAATTTTGGCACCAAATGTAAATACATCAAATTATGTAGTTTATAGAGAAGTTTTTTAATAAAATTGTTGTCATAAATTACTATTTTTTTGTTATATACCTATTAAAATTTTGGGGACAAAGCCGCGACATGTAATCCGCTAGGTAGGTATATAATATAAATCAATCGTAGTTGTTTTTTATCATTTTTGTTTAAAATGTGAATTCTATTATGTATTATTAGCATGACGTACAAATATATAGTATCAGTATGTTTATTGTTTATTAATATAATATACGAGTACATCCAATTATATAGATGACATACAATCGACTATTATCATATCCTCAGTCCTCTCCCATTTTAAAAATCTCAATTACACCATTGAATTATATACGATTGGACCGCGTTGTGATTATAATATTATTATAACAATATAACACAGTGTGTACTCACGTCGAACAAGTCCGGTGGTCCGGTAGCTAAGTACCGGCAAGTTTGTACGATTCCAGCAAAAGGGACGATCAGCAGCGGTATGATCTGCAGCAAACAGCCAAACTCGCGGCTGGACGTCGACCAATAAGTCGACTGAGAAATTCCCTTCCAGTTGTACAGCCATCGGTATCCACCGTTTTTGAACACGGACGTGCTGAGCAGCTGCAAACGCGAAAATATCGTCATTTTAATATTATATAATATGCCTAAGCACCGTTCAATAACAGCGTATTTTATAAAATAATATGATAATATGTTATATTAATATGTTCGACGACGCTTACGATCAGAGCCACTGGCACGACGATGTTCCAATCGAACGACAGCATCGGCGCCATCCACACCTGCAGGTGATGGTTGGCCTGCGAAAACAGCGTCGCCACTACCGTCTCACCGCTGTATGGACGACCGCGCACCATAAACAATGCACCAATTTCCAGCAAATACAGTATCATTATCCACCAACCGCACCCGACGCAGTAGTCCATTAGATACACGACGAAAATTCCCAGCTAAAAAAAAATCATAACGAGTTCAAATACTATCATAATATCTCATGGTCACGAAAAATTTCGAGTCAGATATATACACGCTGACGTGTGCGAGTGTATACGTGTCATGCGGACTATAATCATAATTTTCGCGGTTCTATTCGGTTATGTGATAACTTGATTCGATAATATTATTTCACTCACTTCAGTCGCCATAAATAGGCCGATCGAAAAAGCGGCCGCACACGACAGAAATGTGATCGTTGTACGCCATTTCCTCAGCTTGAACGGGTGCAAAGATATGATTCCGCTGACGACGCAATGCCATATCGCGATCTGTAACGATTTAACCGACAAAGAAAAAATTATATAACAAATAACGATCAATCTATACTTATAACATGTTATTCATATCCAAATATTTTATGTTTGTGTTTGAAAACGTACTTGCTGTCCGATGCCGAACATGATGAGTACGGAATAAAACAGGACGGACCAGAACGGCGAGATGTTCTTGGCGCCAATCATGGCGAACGTGGCCGGAAACAGTTCAGTCGCCAAACGCATGGCCTGGTATCCACTCTCCTGCGGCATTCCCGGCACGTTGTTCTTCATGGTCCTCTCGCCCATAAAAAGACTACTGTGCTGCATCCACCGCACGGGCGTCAGGTGTTTGCGGACCTGAGCAGAATTCTGTTTGAACAGAAACGTATAGGAACTCATCCGTTCTGAAAGCATACAACGGTAACGTTCAATTTCGTGAGATCGGCTACGGAGCGCATATGCGTATATAGCAAGCGTGATCGGGTTCAACGTAATATGTACAGTGAAACTTACACACATAGATGAGAAATATTTCCCCACGGCTAAGGAATATTCAGGCTAAAGAGGGGATGGAGGGAAAGGGGCTAAAGACTTACCAAAAGAACTGGGCAGGTACATGTATCCGTGGGCTTCCAGGAGATGTACGCACGTGTTAGCTAAAAGCGCGGCTAATACGAGTACGGCTATTGTCAGGATGATCACTAACGAAGCGTCTCTGTGTAGCAAATGCTTGGGTCGATTGTGCGAAGTGATTTGCATTGTGCACGCGCCGAGTATGCCCCACGTGAGAAACGTCTCGGTGAACGCCGCCACCCAACTCTGAAATGAAGAAATAACGATATGTAGTGCGATGACGATGATGACGATGATGACGATGATGACGATGATGATAATGATAATAATGATGGTCAGAGATAACAATATAATTATAATAATAACCGTATAATATTTGATTCTGTATTCGTATTCTATAAATATAATTTCATAATAACAAAAGGCGGTTATAAGTAAGTCGTTCCGTTGAAAAATATATATGGTTCATTAATGCCGTTTGACCGAATTAGGTATATTAAAATAACCAAAGTCGTTACAAATTTCAGTTTAATTATTATTACCATAAAAAGTGAAATAAAAATAAAAACTAAAACTAAGTCAAAACACCTGTAACATCATAACCAGGGCTCGGTACTTTATGTATTTGCATATATATTCGGGAAATAGATAGCAGAAATCGGATTCGATACATAATTATTTTTTAATATAAGAATTTCAAATTCAAAATTTGTATTGCATGTTTTTGAATATTTTAGATTTTTTTTTCTTTACACGCATATTGCAAAGATTTATTCGTTTTTATTGCATATTCTATAAGTTTATATATTTTTTAATTCAATTTATAAGAAAAATTAAAAATATGAATGTAAATTTTTCCTTTCTAACGCATTATAAAAATATTATCTAGAAAACAAATGTGTAAATACAATACACATTATTCATTCTAAATTAATTTTATCTAATGATTTTGTCTACAATAATACCGATATGGTAATAATCAATGCTGTATTATGTTAAACAAATCCAAATACAATTCAACAGTTAAGCCCTATTTTAATATAGTATGTAAAAGATATAATTTTTTAATTTAATTTATATAAGTACGTCTTTTTTAATTAGAAATAAACACATATTTTGATATTTTATTATACACAAATGTATAGGTACGCATATTTTTATAATCTTAAGTGCATAAAGTCCCGAGTATTGATTTTATTACGAAACCAAAACTGGTTTAAACGATTGTAGGAAAACAAGAAATTTTTCAATTTTTTGTTTAATGCTCAAGAACAAATATTTATGATAATCGTGAGTACAAATAGTACATTTTTAAATTTTTATAAAAAAAATCACTGATAAAAATATCTTGTATTTCTTGAAGTTCGAGTAAAGAATAAAAAAAAATACTATAGGTATTTGCATATATAATGTGATATTACCTTGGTGTTGAGAAAAAATTCGCTCCAATCTGTTTCTGGAAAAATATCATGATGTTGGAAGCCAATCATTGGTGCTAAACCCAACATTTTCGTGCATAACATGAACATACCGAAAACCGGTACTAATGAGAATATACATATAACCTTACTGTACGACTTCAAACCTATATAAATTAAAAACGGTATTTAAAAAAAAATAATTTCCTTATAACTATACGAAATTCAATATGATTACCTTTACTTAAGCATATGAACACAATTGTCCATATGATCGTCAGGTTGATTACTACGGGCAATTTCAACGAGTTGTCGTTCATCTCGATTTTTTCCAGATACTTTCTCTGTAGAACTATACCGTTAAAGTAACCAGGTACCGTCTCTTCGATATTATAACTGACATTTGAAGATAAAGTCCAGGGCATTCCGTCTACAACAATATAATATTACATAATATTATACAAGACAATCGTTTTTAAAGTTACCGTTATGCGCTATAATAATAATAAATAATAATAATAATATATATACATATATAATTTAACTGCAGTGACACGCAATGTAATAATAATATATTACGATGACTATTTACGAGTACTATATACATATATTGAATAAATTCGTTCCTATAACCGTACCTTCTTTGTACTCGTCGATAGGTTCTGCCCAACGGTAAACGTCTTGTTTCGTGATGAACGAATCGCGGAAATATGTGAACATCCACGAGATGCCAATCACGGTGTATGTGCCAATGAACGCTTGGGCAAGGAGCAGTGCGATGCCAATCCCCTGCAATCAGATACATAATAAAAAATGTCCGTAAATAATAAAATATTATAAAAAGTAATAATATAGCGTGCATTGTAGCGGCGTCAGCTTTCTTAGACTCGCATATATGTATAATAATAACGGCCGTGGAAAAAAAGTTTGTCGTTTTATGAAAAACTGATCGCTTCAGGTGCATAATATTATGCTATATTATTGCTCTAGTTGTCCTGTTGCGTAGATAAAACGGACTTACCTTGAATATCGGTGATATTCTCCACATATCCATGACTCCGGCGCCTAGTAATTGACCGAGCGAACTATGAAACGTAAACAGAGGTATGCCGACTAGCAACGATAACACTAGGAACTGTAGTATAAAGTTGGCTGCAAAAGAAAAAAAAATGTGAAAAATCAATTTATCTATATAAAAAATTTAAATGATTAAGTTTTAATTTTCAAAGCTATTTGTTTTTTTTCTTTTAAAAAAAATAACCATATATTTATAATTCAGTTTAAAGTATTTAAGTATTGAAAAAATTGATTTACTAATTAATTTTTAGAACTATGTACCTATACCATATACCTAAAACCATTAAGAAATTAAAATTTTAAACAAATAAATTAGTAATCAATTACATCTTTTGCGGAATTAAGTCTAAAGGCCCATTATTCATCACCTATTGCTTATCAATTATTAAAAAAAAAAATCTTACATAATATTTCATGTCTGTACATAAATATTCTGAGGAAAAATACTTTTTCACGTTTTAAAATTGAAAATATAAGATTTCATGAAGAAATGAGATTTTTTTGCAAAAACTTAGTGACGTATACTATTTACATTAAACTATGTATGATTGATTTTTTTAATACAAAAACTGTCTTGTAAATCTTATTAAATGGATCAAGCTTTATATGTATATATAAAATATGTTTAAAGCGTTATTCTAAGTAAATCTTACAATATTCCTCACAATAATTGTCTCATTAGTTTTCAAGGACCACATAGTGACGACTAACACACTCGGGAGGGCTTCAACACTATACAGAGTGAATCACCAAGCATGCGCTCATTTTCATATTTTCATTAAATAATAAATGTATTCAAATTTCGATTTTTTTAAGACTTAAATTTCTTTGAACTGATTATGGAGTATCTTGTGATGATACAAACTATTTTGTTTATCAAATGAGAATCCCTTTTTTTTAACTTTTAACTGTAAATTAACTGTTAAGAAATATTTTTTTGAAAATAACGAAGAAACTATTTTATTCAAAATTTTAACGAGTAGTTTCTCAGTTACTAAAATGTTTATACTAAGGATAAAAGTCCTTAAAAATGAAATCAGTAAAAAAAAAATATATTAAACATAGTATTTATTATACTTAGATAATTTTTACTAATGGCTTATGTTGATAGTAAACTACTCTTTAAGCTCTTTGTGTAGTTAAAAAATCTCAAGAATTTAAAGATAAAATGGTTATTAAAAATTTCAAAAATTAAATTTTGAATAACTGCTTTATAAAAGAAAAAAAAGAAGTGCGCATGTTTGGCGAAACACTCTGTATACTTTATAATATTACATTGCCACCACAAACAAGATTTTTATACAATATATTCGCGATATCATATATAGTATACGAGTAATGCCACGGCGAAATTCGATAATGATCATAATAAATAATATACGTAAACATATCACTAACCTCCAAATTGTACTGCAAGTATGGCGAACCGACTGATGTTGAAGGCTCCCAAAGTACAGCCAAGCGTGGCCAACACGGAACTGTATTTGTTGCTCCATTGGCCTAATGGACTTTGAGACTCCTGCGACATCTCGTATGCTCTGAAAGAAAAGGAAAAAATTTATGAAAGTTTGAATATTATTATTATTATTTATAAATTATAATTCGTGTACGAATGTATTAGCTCGCGAATGGATATACGTTGCTCGTAGCGAGTAAATCAAACGAATATCAAGGACGGCCGTAGTACGACAGAAAAATTATTATAGTAATCGCAGAAATATTTATTAATTATACTTAAATAGTTCACCAACACGCGACTAAATAATACCAATTTTCGATATTATTTATTTAAATGATATATTATTTTCTAAGAACTATAGGAAATATCATAAATAGGAAAAATCCAACCTATAAAGACATGAAAAAATAAGTATATATATATATATATTATATAATATCCGGCTATAATAATTTACCCAACACAATAATGATATAATCATATGGTAAGTTAATTGTAATAATATTTGTAGAACTTACATTTTTAAAAATACTTGAACTTCGAATGGAATTCTAACACATTATTTTTTTCAACGTTTAAGTCGATTTTCGAAATCCAGTGACAAAAAAAATTAATATTTATATACAATTTAATTTTAATCGAACCAACTGTGGGACGAAATTACATGTACCTACACAATACACAATACATACACAATAATTTACTATACGCCTATACGTATGGAACACACCCCAAGACTCTAGAGACTTGTTTTGTTCTAGCAAAATCATCATATAAAATATCAGAAACTTAATGATTTACATATATGAATGCAAAAATAAAAAACTGTGTGACACAAACAATATGTATAATATTCGTATCATTCATTGTTCCAATGATTTATTTTCTAACTTTTATGATTCGAGTTTTGTAGATATATTATAAATGAAATATATTACAGGCATATATTACGTATAAGTTGCCGACCCTGAAATTTCTAAAACTTTATAATACACGATACATTAGATTAATTATTTTTACACAACTGTGTGTTAATTTGCAACTTTATCGAATAAATGTGTGTATAAGACCGGTTACTATATTAAATAATATTTTCAATATATATAAAGAAATATTATAAATTTAATAATTTATATAAACTATGTATACTATGCACACGTGAACCGGCTGAATTTTATTCGACGAGTTCGTATACATTATTATATCGTATAATAGTACATAAATAAATATATATTACAACAGGTATATACCTGTTTGATTAAACTTGTGTTTGCAAAGTTTGTGTTATATACGCATACATTATACATATACATAATATCCATATAATAAAGTTATAAAAAAAATAATCCACGAAAAAATATATAACCCGAACAGTCGCTTTTGTTTTCGGACGAAAAATCATTGCATTCCTACGCACGCGATTTCGTGCGAATAACCTCGTGAGCAGCCTACACGCGTATTATAATATACAGGTTTAGACACACAGAAAACGGTCAGCGGGAGAGACGAATGTTTCGCGCCGTGGAATCAAACCATCGCGAAACGGTTTTATTTTTCGGTTTCTGCGGCGCCACGACCGTTAAAATCATTATAACTATTATGAATGATAAATAATAACCGTATATTGCAGTTACGTTTTATGTAAGCCAAAAACAATTATAACATTTAACTCATATTGGCCATGTCAGTCCCAAACGTTATAATATTATAAATAAAAAGCTCGAATCGCCACAGTCGGTATAAAATTACATAGTATTATTATATCAACAAATCATATGAATGCTATAGTTTACGAAATAATGTGCAATCGAGTATTTGTTTAGTTCCTTAACCGATTACTGTCCACCACTATATTTCATATAACAAAATGTATATTAAACACAGACTATATTATATTAATGTCAATAATGCGCATACAAGGATCTATAATATTATTTCTACATACCAGCAGCTGTGACAGACATCGGTCTGTGTGTAATGATTAAAATTAAAATAACCCAAATGGCTAATATTTAGTATTATAATTATGTTCTATTTTCGTTGTGCACTTTATCATTTTAAAATATTGCCGAATGCTGTCTATAGAGTTTATACAAACAAACATCATAACAATATTATAGTATCATGCATGTATAGTACACTGCAGCAGCAACACTTATCACATTCATCGCGAACTAGCCAATACTCATTATTATGACGATATGCACGTACTTAGTATCTGATATATCTAATGATTAATACAAGAATGATAAGGCTATAATTCGATTTATACCGTACAAGCGCAAGTATGTATATTGATGTTAACAGAATATATATAATTCCGCAGATGTGTCTTTTATGATTATCACCTGTAACGCTGCACTCCGATGACATTTTATGTTTAATAAAAGAAATAGATATGTAACCATCGACGAAAGAAAAACACTACTAATAGTACTAATTACATATTATTACATATTTATATGTTTTACCATCAAATACTTGGTTTTGTAATTATATATAATTTAATTTACTTATATTTCAACATACAGGTATATGATCTATTTACAATACATTTAACATTTATGAAATTTCGAAAATTTAATTCATATAAATATTAAAGGATTCAATGTAATCATACATTTGTTTCGTTAGATAATAAAATCATCCTATTATTAATGGGACAAGCTAAAGCTAAAGCATAATTCATGTTATGAGGAAATATATATATAAAAAAAAAAACAGTATTTTACCTAGTCCCAGAACAATCTTTTAGTTTACAAGTTCAAGTAAACATTTTACATAATTTACTGTTGACTTACCGATAAATGTTAAAAATTTCAAAAACCGTTCATAATGAAAATAATCACTAGTACTTATTTGTTGATTAAGACGAAACATTGTATATTTTTTTAAAAGATGCAACTAGACCTTAGTGTAATTTAATATAACATATGTGTATTATTACACATATAGTGAATTATACTTTAGACTTCCTATGGATACTGTCGAAACGTCGGCAATTAGGCTGTCATTTATGGACAATGTGAATGAGGTTAAATCGTGCGAATTAAAGAAGAAAATGAAATATTCTCACGTCTAATTGTATGGTGGAGAAATAAAAATTAAGCTATCGATTCTCGGAGTAAAATAGAAAAAAGCAACAATAAGCTCTAAATACTATATAATTATTATTTTCAAGGGACGTGGAAAATTCAACCAGTAAAATATGTAAAAACGGAAGAGGCCTTCCTAAACAAAACACAAATCACCATGACAATATTTGTATGGATATTGTTTCATTCATCTGCGTAAAGAACCGTAGAGGCCAAATTTTAACGACTCGGTAATTGTTATATATACTGTTGATAATGATATTTTTTTTAATTTGTAAAAACACACACACAATATATATTATGATATATTTTTATTATATATGATTGCGATGTATATATCATAAAAATGTGTCATTTTCAATTGATTTAACAACATTTTATCTATACACAATTGAACTTAATAATTACGTTTAGATATAATATTATTATCACTCACTCGTCGGCGCATTCTCGTACGTCGATAATGCTTCCATACCGATTGGTGACAACTTCGAAACGCGGCATTTAAGTACGGTCTCGGTTAACACGTCATTCAAACACTTAAATCTCCGCGTACACCAAAAATTTGTCGGTCAACACTAAACTGATCGTCGTCGTCGTCGTCGTCCGAACATTGTCGTAACACTAATGAATACACGGCGGTGGCGTGGCGCGTCCAGTTTTTTCAGGATCAAGGGAACGACGAGTTTTGCGAGCAACCGCCGCACAGCGGATAAATTGCTATATTGTAGTGAATAAAATTGTTGTTTTTTCGCCAAGGACGCCCACTGCAGCACAGTTGTCAAAACGCGGAAACTCAAGAATTTTATATTCTTACACCACAGCCAGTTACTTGCCGTGATCGTCGCGTGTATGTACTGCACGGAAAGCAGATGCGACTGCACACACGTGTTCAATAAATAAAATTTTTTAATCTGTATCACGTTACTCGCGGAGAACACAAACAATATTAAAAAATCATCGTCACATATTATTATTATTACACATGTGCATGTTGACACAACGCGGGTGTACTCGCGCCGGAGTACGGGTCGACACTGAATCTAATACAACAACAATAATAATAATAATAATAATAATAATAATCTCGCGACGCGTCTGGGAGGCGAATCGCGCGCGGTTTTCAGTCTCCACCGTCGTCCGGTCTCTCTTTTCTCCGTTCGGGTCTCGCCGCGATTGACCTATTAAGGGACCGGTCACGAAGTTCTTGGTCTCGTTATCGCTGTTTGTTTAATTTAAAAAAAAAGTCTTTTATTTTTTATTTTTTCTCCTTCCGCCGTGCTTTTTTAAACGCACGTGATGAGTCTAATTCTCCGGATTCGCATACATACAATCCGGCATAATAAGCCTGCAGTTATATATTATATACGCGTATAATAATCAAATGTTTATGGGCCTCGTGGAGAGGGGATAGTAGGACGATAACAATGAAAGGAAAAAAACTGATCTTTTCTTTGTGCACACATTACACATAAATATATTATTATAGGTACGGTTTTTTTTTTTTTTTATATTGTCGTTTTCCCGAGTTATAAACTGCGGCACGCACGCACGCACCGCACGGACGACGTTATAATAATATGATATTATTATTGCCGTACGCGACCATTAACTTACTGCTGCGACCCAGATAGTGAAGTACGAGGTCCGAGATAATTTGACTCGAAAAATACGGCGAAACAAAAATAACGACGCGGAGGACGGACGAAATTCGTTGTTCGATAATAACTGCAGCTGCAGAAGAAAACATAGAGCGATTTCGTCGCCCACAATCGTTTATCGTCAATGCGATTCGACACGACCCAGCTGCATTCGGTGTAGAGTTTCACCGAGTGGTTTCTTCGGCAGCAGTGCGCGAACGGGAAATCTACCGACGGCGGCGATGGCAACTCGATACCCACTACGCGGAGCTTCCTACCATAGTAATGGTCGCGTTACTTATTACACGATGCACCTAATTATATACATGTATGAATTTTGTTCCTGTAGGAGGATTATAGTTAAATCCGCGGTGACGACGCCGTGTATAATACGTGTGGAATAATATTTCTCGATATCGTATGTATACTGTAGCTGCAGAAAGACGTTTTATTGATACGTATTAGTGTTATGTATATCTACCTCCCCGAGTGCAGACTCGTGAGAATGAATAATTGGGTGGCAGCTGGAAAAATACGTGCATTTAAATAATACGAGTCGTATCAAGTTATATAATTAATATAAGAGAAAATCTTTTACTCGTAGATGAGTGACAGGTACATATACTCATAAAAATTTACCGTAGATAACTTAGAACATAATATGACACATTTATGTTATAAGCCAACATCGTAATATTATACGTATGAGAATAAAGTATATTTAAGAACAATACTTGTGAAGAAGTAGTCTTCAGCCTGTATGTGTCATTTTGTTTTTTAAGCTTTGTCGAATACCATTGAATGATATTAGAGTTCGTTAATCATGTATACTATGTAGACCATATAATAATTGTGTGTGATGCGTATAATATAACTACATAATAGGTATATGAGTATATCACTATATCAGTACCTACATTTTTTTTGAAATGTGATTGAGAAAAACAAAACGATAATGTTTCACAATGAAATAAAATTTACAATACAAGCCTGCTTTAATGAATACGTAATAATGACTATTCTACATAATATTATTATTATGATTTATATTATTATCTACTCCGATTAGACTTCAGAGGTCGTTGTAACTTTTAGGTAATGTATTTAAATCCAAGATTTGATCATACGTCAACGTAATCTTATAGAATACATATTAACATGTATTTAATTTAAGTAACGCGTATGTCACATGTATTAAAATAATTATTTGCGTTCACTGCAAGTTATCATAGGAAATGACTAATGGGATTTTTTTATATTATTTTAGATTTTTTTTGTATTCAAATCATCGCACGATTTGGTATCTCACGTGGCCCGTCGTGTGTTTAAAGAATTGTACTTGTATTCAGATCACGCATTATTTGTCCTATTGTGTTTCATATATATATTATATATAGTCGTGAATACTTTGCGGGGCGTTAAAATTCTTAATTCAAAGCGTGGCGATAACAATGCTTGCTCGGAGAACATCCCATGAGTATAACAATTATTATTTTATTTCGTTTCGATGCTATTATTTTATTTTTGCGACCTCTTCTTTTGAATACTAATTCGCGTCGTCGACGACATGATAAAAACAGCTATAAACATTAGTTAAAAAACGTGAAGTTAATTACATTTTAAATAATAATAATGTTTATTGGATGCCTAATAGATATATAATGTTTACATTTTTTTAGATTTTTAACGACGTATATAATATACGTATATTTATACGAGCACGTGCGTATATATATGTCAAAGGATTAATTTAGAAATAAAAAATGTTTATTTTAACATATTATTATTATTAATTACAGTACATAGGTACACAGAGAAATAAGTGAAGTGTTGATGTGATGTAAAGAACAGTAAAGATAAAATGACGTGTAGTAATATAAACTTGATCATTTTCCATTAAGAGAAAGTGTATAATTTTCACCGCAGACGTGTGATGTCTCAAAGAGAAAATTCGGTCATTGCTAATTATTGTAGTTATATTTTTTTCGGGGTAAAAGAAAAAAAATCACATATTTATTTTCTAAATACGAACTCTCGTGTTGTGAAAGTGCAGTCGATCGACGAATTATTAGTTATTACAGTTATATCGACAATATAATATAGGCATTCACATAAACACATAAAATTATACAAATATAACGATGACCTTTGATCTAAATAATAGTTAACTATTGTAATGGACTTTTATGCAACGGCGTCTCCTTGAATTAAGTATGCTCGCGCGAGATCGTTGGAATCCGTCAACCGTGCTTTTCGGATCGAATGCACATATAATGATATTCGACCTCAACCCAAATTTCACTGTACGTTCTGTCCGGTGAATATGTGAATAAGTGATAAATTTATAGGTACCCACTGGCCACTGCAGACTCTGATTGATGCGATCATTACCCGCTTGGACCACAAATGAAACAATAATTATATGTATATAAATGTATTATAATGAGTAATGACAATAGACGACCTACTGCTGCGCACTGCGAGTAAATTCGCCAAAGACGATGTAAATTAAAATTACGCTATCTTGGGGGTCTCTGGCCGGAAACATGTTGATATTATTAAAGGTATATCTATATTACGACATGTATTTGAAGATGTGTTGCGAAAAACGCAACTAAATAACGGCAAAAATATTAGAATATTTGAGTACCACATAATTTTTATGCAGTATTTTGAATGTGAAATGTAATAATAATAATATTAAAGTATATAATATATATTGCGGATTCATAATCCTCGCGTAAAAAATGTTTGGATACAATATAATATAGGATTAAGGTATAATAATGTATCCGCAGAAATAGCTAGGGTCCACTTTAAAACTCAGTACAGTGTATATATATTTATTTTGTTTGCGGACGTTAACTAGACTATTGAATCATAAATCTTTAATTCGTAATTTTAAACTTACGTATTCTGCGTATGCGCACAAGCGCTACACAATTTTATTTTTAATAGCAACCCTATTATAAGTAATATTTTCTTAATTAAAGTCTAAATTTACTTGAAATTTATGAATTATTGGTATTTTATTTTATTATTTACACTATTAATGAAATAACATAATTAAAACATTATTTTGCTATCAGACAACAAAGTTTAGATTAATATTTTTCATTGAAAAATAAAAATTTACACAACATTTACTTGCAGAAATAACAACAATAAATTATTCAACAACATTTTCAATCAATATAGTTAGGAAAAAATTGTTAAAAATTCATATTTAACAATGTTTATTTTATGATAGGTACCATACATTCTGTCAATTTTGATTTAAGAATACAAGTGATATATCAAAATTACTTAAAAATAGGATTGTTATCAAAAATAGTTGTGTTGCGCATGCCCAGTATACATGGTTTAAAAAAAAATTGTAAATCAATGGAGTTTATGGTCAAATAGTCTAGTTAATGTCCCACAAACAGAATTGAAAAATATGCAGTGATACTCAGTAATAAACTGGTCTCTGTTTTTGTACACTCAATATATATATAAATATATATATATATATATATATATATATAGCATATACAGCATATTATCAAGAGATCCCAGAGACGTACAGTCGAACGGACGGCCTACACTGCGACCCTACTGACGAGGGTTTGACGGCGGTGGAGACTGAAAAACGCGTGAAAATCATCGCCAAAACGATATATTTTATTATTGTTTTACTTGGAGTGAACATCCGACGACAGCGGTGTTTCTACTTTCTACAACATTTCGTATCGTTTTCCCGGTCGCAGAATCCGTGAATACGTACAAATATCGGTGTGAAAACCTATATCGAAAATACTGTATGACAACATAATATTATTATTATAAATAAAACAATAGTTTCTGTCAAAAGAAACGTAATAAAAAAACTGCGTCGGTGGCGACGAAAACGACAAAATATTATAAAAAAAAAGCGACGAACGGCGCGCGCTCGCGCACACACACACACACACACACAACCGGTTCAGCGGACTGACAAGACGAGTCTAAAATAGAGTAGGTACGCATCAATACAGCGCGGTGTGGGCCGGAGGAGTGCGCTGCGAACCGCCGCTGTCGTTCCGTTATAAACCGTATAGCGTTGAAAACATATTATGGTATAAACCTACAAATACTTATGGTCGATTTATGCGTTTGACGATAGTTTTATCGAGTTTTCTGGGATTATGCCACAAATTCACGTTTTCTCGGACCCGTTTTTTGTTCTTTGTAAACCTTACTGATTCCGCCAACTCCGAAACGAAATACTATTTTTTTTTACGAAATATTATTATTTTTTTTTGCGGAATAGCTTGTTTGATTTTTTTATAAATCATGAAATTCGTGGTGTTTTTCCTGCACGCGTACAAACAGTCTTCCGTATGGTGTATAATAAATGTATAACACTAAAATAATTAATTATAATAACTAATAAGAACTGTTGTACCGGGATTAGAGCTTTGAAAATTGAATTTTCTGAAACATAATTCTAAAAACTTAAACAATTGATTAAAACAGGGAATGACATTTGATCAATTTTATTTTTTAAATATCGTGTCAAACTTGGGGGTCGGATAACGTGATGATAGAGAAAACCAGCCCCCGGAAAAACGGATAGAATTTTAAAGCATGTATTAAGTACCCATGATACATTTTATAAATCACAAGAACGAATCAAAAATATATGATTTAAACTAAAATCATATTATGCTCGTATTTTATTGACAGTATATAGTTGTATCGCATAACATATGCCGTTAGCCATAATAGTAATAGTTTATATTATACATTCAGTAATCATATTGTTATAACTTATAAAAGAAATATTATTTTATTAGTCATTATAGAATATTACTAATAGTTTTGAAGCAAAATATAGTTTATTCGGTGTTTATTTAAATAAATATAAATACCTGTGTACTTTTGTTGTACATAAATTAACGTTTAGATATTAAATGAGATGATGTGAAAATGACTGCTCCGGGGCATTAAATATCTGAAGCCTGGCTTATGCCGAAGTACCTAATTAATTTTATAGAAATAAATATTGAAAATATGCACAATCAATAATTTGAGTAGGTAAACAGGTGTAAAAAAATATTACCCCGTACACGAAATGTTATATAGTTTATAGCCGTGAAACAAAAACACGACGTTCCTCCATACACATTCTAAACATGTGCGGTTTTGTTCTTATGTCGATCGCGCGACGAGGTTAAGGTAGTTCAAGTGCTCGTGAAGGGCACACCGCGGGCTACCCCAGAGGAACAGGTTTTTTGCTCGACGTCGTCGTTATCGTCGCGATTCAATTTTTTTCATATACTCGCGATTTAACTGAGCACTATATACTCAACTAATGTCTATCGAGATTGCAAATATATAGCTATACTACGCACACATACAAGGCGATACAATTATCACAAACTTCTCATTATTTCAACAAATATTAACATTTTTGAAAATGTTTTTTCATATAATTTAACGAAAAAAACAACATTTTTTATTCTTATAATTTTTTAAGGTTTTTACTTTTTTAAATGAAAGCACACACTTTTAATTTCATATTCTGAAGCACAATATTTTACAGAATTCAAATGAGTTATTAATGAGTGTTAAGTATTTAAACTTAGAGGCTTTGTTGAACGGAGTAGTAGGTAGACATAGAGCGAGATATCCTCAAACCACTCCACTCCGCTCAATTCAGCTTTACATATTTATAACTGATAAACTACTCGTCCGAATTTCGATTTTTATGTATCAAAATATTTCAAAAAATATCCTGATTCAAAATATGAAATCAAATATGTATGTTATCATTCAAAAAAATAAAAAATGTTAAAACAAACATAAAAAATTCTGTTTCATTTTGATTGTAAATTATATAAAAGAAATATTTTCAAAAATGTTAATAGTTTTTGAAATAATAAGTAGTTCATGAAAAAAATCACTCTGTATATTATATATAATTGCATTGTGACCAAAAGTTAAATATTTTATTGGTTTTATTTTTTTTTACTATAACTAAGCATTATAATTAACCGCTAAATAGGATAAACACCAGTGTATAGGTATAATTAAAAAAAAACCCTAATTATGGACGCATTATATTATAATACATTTTAATATAAATTAATTTTTGAATTTTTGAAGGTTAGTGGATTATCATCTAGTATATATAAGGACAACTCACGTTATATTCTTATAATTAACCTTTTCTTGATTCAGTATGAGTTTAAGTATTTATTTTTTTCACCAAAAACATAGCGTAAACTTTATGTAAACAATTTAGAATTGTAGGAATAGATCCGTACTATTTATTAGAATATAATATAGATATAATTAATTTTTAAATTTCATGAAGTATAAAAAATTACGATATAAATTATTCTAGAATGTTTCATGTTTTGTACAACTAATATTTTTTAATTACACAAAAAAAAACAACATTATTACAAAAACTATAGTACTGCGTAAATATTCCCGCTCTTCTTTTATTTTTATTAAATATTCTCAACTATTAAGAAAAGTACTCTTTGAGAATAATCTATTTCCCAAAAGATAAATTATTCAAATTTACTACCAAAATATATCCTTCAATATTGAAAATTGAATGGAATTTTTTTTCTCTCACATAAAAAAAGCACATTTACTTGTATTTATTAAATCAATAATAAATTATGTGTTTGAACTCATTTACGTTAACAAATAACACATGTTTAAATTTATATTAATCTTATAACTGCAATTTTATGTTCGCACACAAGTTAAAATATCATTTTTTCACATAATTAATATGACATATCTGAATACACAAATTATAGTAATAACAACCTGTTATGTACACAATACACGTCATATAATAAGAATATATTTTACAATTTTTAATATTTTTATACTATTCTATTGAAGATTTGTTTATAATGTAATTATTTATAGCCACACAAATAGATTTAAAACAGTGATTTATAACCAAGTGAAAGTATACATAATATAGTAACTTTTCATTCATGGGCCACAGATCACAAATACTTCATCACCATTCACTAGTCGCTTCCATTTATTTGTTAGTATTTAACTATTTAAGTTAAACGTAATATAATTATAATAACTCGAAGTTATTTAAATTTTAAATTAATTAAATTCAACACTGAACATCGTGTCTTATTTATAATAGATAGCGTATTGCATACGTTTTAAATTTTTCCGTTATATAATTGACCCTGAAATCTGAATGCTAATTTATAATACTCGATACTCTACTGCATATCACTGTAGTTAATAAATGAGTATGTAACTTTTTTTTAAGTAACAAATAATGTTTAAATCATATTATGCGTATATGAACAAATTAATCTGTAAATAAATATAAAAATTTAGAACACCATAATTTATGTAAACTGTTAAATCTATTTTAATAAAAAAATATTAATATAAAATTTAGCATAGAATAATTGTATTTAAAAAGTTTATACACTTCTCCTAGTTTTATATTGTATTCATGAAACAGGATGTAACTCCTATAAGTATCACACGCCGAGGGATCCGGAATGAGAATTCATATCGGCACGTTGAAATGAGCAGTATATTTAAAAACAGTTACACGAAATCTGATTAAGTATACAATGTGTGAATGTAGGTATAAGATAAACTTACGTGTTACGAAAATTATAAAAATGTCGTTTATGGTAAGTAATGAAAGCCGAAAACGCCGAGTAATGCAGTTTAATCGGCTTGTTCATATTATATTCGTTCAGTTCTGACCTAAATTTCATGTCTTCGGTTTACCGCCATTGTAATTCTTAAATTGCATTTCGCAAAACTTACGATACAGATTCCACAATATTATAATTTATTATGTTAAAATATTCCTAATTTTTATATTATGTGTTAATCTTACGGGAGTACGGGATTATATATAGGTACACATACTTAATATTATTGTACCTATATCTTATGATTATGCCTGTAAACTTTTTATTATGCACTGGTCCATCATAAATAGTTGAATATGGCTCAGTACTGGATAGTTTGGAATACATAATATGTATAGAAGATTTTTCAATTGTCCATTATTGAGTATTTCATTAAATGAAACAAAATGTGGTTTATCACTTTCAGTAAAAAATAAAAGGCGAAATTCCGTATACATTATTTTAATTTATGAAAAAATGGTAAATAATATAATTGATTGCCCAAACATTTTAAACTTAAATTGTTTGTCTGTTGTATGTGTAGTAAATATTTAAAATACTATCCTATGTTTTATGTAAATTTTTATTTATGAATTATCATTTAAGTAATGACCCATTTTATTAATATTATTAATGCATTATGAATATTGAATTGAACTTAAATGTTTTATTTTTAGTATTCAGTCAACATTTTAATAATTATTAATTAATTGTATTTTTTTTTCTTTATTGTGATGTGTAATATTTTTAATCAGTTATATGTGTACGAAAATGTATGATAACATATTGTGTGGGTTACCAATATCGTAATCGTAGACTGCAGAGGATTAAAAGGACAAGAAGATAACCAGTTTTTCGACAGATCAGTACTCGAACAATGGGCTAGGAAGTATGAATTATAAGGTTTTTTTTATTGTTTTTTTATAACGGTTGAATAAATAATAATGAATAAAAAAAATATTCAGAACACTCGCAAATGTTGTATATTACAGATATCTTCTAGATATATTATTATTAAACATAGATGGACAACTCGGAATTGCGGGGTAGAACAGATAGAAATCGACGATATACACACGGTATTTTTTGTATCGATAGAGAAGGTAGTGAAATATCTTGTGGTCGATCTGAAATATGGCAAGAATAATGGATCGAAAATGAATGAAACGATTTAAATAACGGATAACGCACGTGCTAAAAAAAAAATTAACTAATATACCCAAGTTCAGGTTTAATGACCTCGGCTTAAACGAATAAGTTTCTAACACCATTATAATAATATATGTTTGCTGGAACTTTATTTATGATAAATTACTTTAATGTTCGACACCCAATGCGTATGGTATATATTAATTTACAATGTGAATTCGTTATGAAATATTAGAGAAAAATCAGTTTTCGATTCTCCGCGACGTGGGGCTAGAACGTTTTCGGCACACAAATCACAGGAGACGCATATACAGGTATAATAAGCGTTAAAAACTAATTTATTATTTTAATATATTTTATATACATTATGTAGCGGTATAGAGTTGTTTCGCGAACGGAATAAAACCGAACCGTTATTCTTTCGGAGGTTTTTTCACAAACCTGCAGATCTGCGGAGTGCCGCGAGGAAAGCGACAACTACAACTATGACTAAGTACAGCATAGGAATGTATAATATATTATATTATATACTCGTATTATCTATTATACTGCATATAATATGTATAATATGTATATGAAACGAATCGCTGCCATTGTTCCATAGAAATCATTCGTTACGAATCGAAACCGAAAGCGCGTGCCGCCGAGTTTACTGAAATGACGTCAAACACACACACGCGCGCATATTATGATTTTACTATTAAATAATATTATATAATTACGGCTCGAAAAAAAATCAGTGACCACGAAAATCGAAACTCATTCGTCGTCGTATATTGTTGTTATTTTTTTTACGCGCGGGCTTTACTGCTTTTCTGTTTCGTCGTCGACTATTGTAGAATACGCAGACGGTGTCCCGTGAACGTTTGTGTCGGCGACAAACGCTACGACACAATAATATTATATTATATTGTGTAACTACTAACTTTTTCAGTTGGATGCATATTACCTATTACACTATATTATGTACGTTGTACAGAGCGATTCACCGAGCATCTGAATAAGCAGCTCACCGTGAGCCTCGCTTATTTAATTATCCTTTAATTTATGCGTGTACTCAAATATCCTAATATGTGTCTCGGAATAGTTTCCTAGTTATTTTAATCGACATTTTAATATGATATGTGTTGTATTTAAAAATATGGTCTGTTTTAAAATTCTAAAAATCAGGCTTTCAATAAATCCATAACTAGAGAAAAGAATATGAAAAGAGGGCGGATGCTATAATGTTGATCACTCTGTAAAATGTGGTTTGACACTGTATAAACGAACGAGATACTGCCGCATATTATGTATATGCGTCGTCGTAAGTATATATTATTCTTTACAAATGATACAATATGTTTAACATTAATTACTCTATACAACTGGCATTATGTGTTGTCGAACGACGAAGACAATCGACGAGTTGGCGATGGCGGTGATGGTATAAATAATGATTTTATATTATATTATGATTATTGTTACTTTTCATCACTGATAAGTTATATTATATGCACACGTGTTGAATACGAGCGGTGAAATCACTTAAAAAAAAAATCTAATAGATACATATATTGCACAGCTATAATACCTATAGTGTAATTCGAGTAATTGCCGCGAGATCTTGAAATTATTGTACAAATAACGACTGTATGTATTTTTTCTCGTTCTCGCCTACATATATGATGCCAAAGATAAAATACTTAGGTACCTAAATAAAACAAAAAATTGAAAATTAAAATAATTATATCACATACTTGACGCGTTACGTGAACATATTAAGCGGGAAACGCTTAATACAAATTATTATAATGTAATAGCAACCCATTTGCACGACAATGTATAATATTATGCGTAGGTACCTATTGTTTTTACAATTTTGCGCGGCGGGGCTTAAAAAGCGTTTAGAATATTATTAAAAAAACACAAATGCGTACAGCCGATTTTAATTAGCCTTGGATATTGTAATACTGCTATGTGTGCGAATACACCAGTAGTACGGCAATATAGTCGTGTTTTTATCATTATTATTTTACAGTGAGATTATCCTTGATATTTTATTTGTGTAGATATAAAACACGTGTGGCTTGTAACGCTTGCAGGTGTAATTTCAAAAATTATTCTTAGAGGGCCAAAAAAAAAAAAAAATGATATACCCATTTCCTACATAACTAATAATGATAATAAAACACAATGTAAAATATACTGAAATATCATTACATATTATATAATATATAAAATAAAAGAAATCCGTTTTACAATCGATTTTATCACATGTACGGCGGATTGTCGTCGTACCGTATCATTATAATGCATTCAAACTCTCGACAAGTTCGACGATAGTTATAAATGTTATAATAATTACATTGTACATTTTTGTATTTACAACGATTAAAACGTTTTTACGATTTGTCGTTAAAATAATTAAACGGCTTTTTTATTATTATTTTTATATTTTCCATGAATTATAACATTGTGATTGAGATGACGAACGTGACTAGCACACACGACTATCGGTCATCCCGTTATCATCGTGCGTAGCTGTGTCTGTTGAAATGCACGAACCGTGTAACCTGAATCACGTTGGGTTAAAACGATATTAAGTCTATTACGACCAAAATTATTAAAATTGTTTTACACGAATTTATTATTACGGGAACGCTGCGATTTACTAGTATAATGGTTTTATATTGCGTCGTACATAATATGGTGATGGTTGAAGGGATGCGAAGGCAAAACATCCTAACTCAATAATTGTTGTTTGTTCTAAGAATTTTCAGACCCTGTTTATGTCTATTTAATGTATTCATAATTCTTCTGATCAAATACTCAAATCTGATATTTGCATATTCATATATTATAATTTATATGCAAAGGAATTCACACGAATGATGGGGATGTTACTAAGCAGAATAATTAACAATTGTTCCCCGCCCTTGGAATTTTTTTTTCCAAAAGTTTTCACTATTTAGGTTAATGTTCCTATAACAACTCTATAATATTCCGTTTGTATTATAAATAATACTATGTAGATCAATGTTATTCTATAGGTCAGCGTTTCTCAAACTGTAGGTCGCTAGAAGTAGTATTATATTATTAAAATTATTATTATTATAAGTATATTATTACAATTATTATTATTATAAAATAGTAAATAAGTAATAAAAAAATTTGTTTTTTGAAATTACTTTTTTGATTCTGTAAATGTAAAACTATGGGTGTCGCGATAGATTTTTGGAAAAAAATTTGGGTCACGGTCCTAAAAAGATTGAGAACCATTGCTATAGGTACATAAATTAATTTATATATTATTTTTGTGTAAAAGTATCTTACAATTTGGACTAGATTGGACGGACTTAGTTAATACGATAACGTTCCTAGAACAATGTGTTAACATATTATATATATATAAACAAACCGGATTATTTCCAATCATTATTTTAGTTGTTATTTCTATTACTTATTAGCGGTACCTGGTTTATTTGTATGAGTACACAAGTTTATGTAAAGAATTTCTCAGTACCTATTTAAAAAGTATGTAATATATAGGCTATAACAGAAAATAATTTGTCTCTTTTTAAAAAATTCGTGCAGACGTCCTGGTCTTATAATATTATGTTTATCGAATGTTATGCGTAGTCACATTTTTTTGATAGTTTCCCACAATAGTGTGGAAACAAAATAAATGATATAGGCATATACGCATAGCAAGTATATAAAACCTAATTAATAATTATTACACTACAAACTTGCGATTATCGTTTCGGTCCGACGCGACCACGAGAAGCAGTCATCCGCTATGTGCCTGTGTTTAATATTACAGTTTATAATGAAATATCGTAGATGAGTGCAATGCTCCTACTTCCTCCAATTCAAAAACAACAAAAAAATTTGCATCCTCCTTTCCGCCACGGTACTGACCGCAGTATGTACGTGCACGCACGTTTATCAGTAATATTATATGTTATTACACGTTATTCAGACTTCGGTCACGGGACGATACCGTTTTATACCTGGGTATATGTGCTATAATAATTCGAATATTATTAACAACACGCGCCGTTGCAGATCGCGTCGTAAGCGGGTAAACGACAATGTACGCGAGCGCGTTTTCTTCCGGCGGCACCGCCGACCGTGTCGCTAAAACACCATTGCAACCTGCTCACACAAGCACCTGTATAAGTGGCGCGGCGCCGTGAAAAAAAAAAGTGTGCAGCATAAAAAAAATGTATACAATAATAACAATAATAATAATATAACACACGTACATCATGCGTGTATACAGGATGATTCACAGGACACGCTTGCGTTCGTTTTATCCTTAAACAATGCACAAAATGCAAATACTGATTACCGAAGTTTTTAACTGCATTAAATGAGTATGTTTTTTCCAAATACGTACTTTGATTATTTTGTACCAGTATTTAGCGACCTGTGGCAATATAAACTTTTTATTCAAATGTAAACGACTTGTTGTTTTAATTATTTTTACAGTATGATTTTGAAGAAATCATTAAAACATCATAACGCGTTACAACAAACCACATAATACCTATATAGTCATCGGATACGACTATACTATATACCACTACGGGTATACGACAATACGTATTTTTACCATTACTTTTTATTTTGAATTAATTAATCCATTCGGACAATAATTGTTCAAAATATGAACGCGCGAATGTTGAAGTCTAGGTCGAAAGAGTGTCGTGGGAGGAGGAAGAATAGCGACTATATTATGACGTATATTATATAATCATGTATAGTAAACGAATAATATTATATTATTATAGTTGGACGGGTTTGCACGGTGACAAACGGCGACGTTGACACACTGTATTGTATGATTATCGTAATATTATTATATACGGGGTCGATGATCTTTTTTCAATCCTTATTCCCACTCTTCGGCATAGTCGATCGCCTATTATTATATACTATGTACGTGCACTATTCCACGTGTGCATATGACACATGTGTACACAGTCTGCGACTTCCTGTAGCATATTTACAAGTTTACAACTTTAGGTAGGTATCAATTTAACTGTTAAACTTCAACTGCAGGAGTTGTATACGCCCGCATATCCACCACCGACTAACGATCGTTTCATTTTTTTTTTTTTTTTTTTTTTTTTTTAATTTGAAAAAAAGAGTAAGATAATAAGGAATAATTTCATTCATAGCACTCTTTAATTGAATGATCACTGCGATTATAAACAAAACAAAGCCAAATTACATTTATCTGTTAGTCGGCGATTTATTGAAAATAACAGATTCTAAAACCTATACCAACGAGTTTTATTTAAATCATGATACTTTTACATTTTTAAAATGAATCGATGATTGCAAAAACGACATGAGTCACATTTTTTTGTGAAACATCATAAGTCAGAAAACTTTGAAATTCGTTAATAAAAATACATCATATTATTTATATACACAAATTATGTATAACCAGTGCATTATATATTTCTATAAGTATTCATTTTTAAATAAGAATTATTTTTAGAATTATTTAAATTACCTATATACTTTTTATTAATTATCCAAAAGTTTTAAAAAATTGACTCATGTCGTTTCTGCAATTATTGATTCAAATATACTTTAACTGTAAACATAGCGATATCAAATATTCTGGAGAAAAACATTTTAGCATTTTTTCCTACATAAATTCAAGAAAATATTTAAAAGTATAATAAATTTTCTGAATAACGAGGGTGAAAAAACATACACTCACAATAAATACACCACTGTCTACACAGTCTGGTATATTAAATAATATATGGTATAATATGTCATGTATATACGTACCAGCGCCAACCATATTGATATCTGAGTAAAAAAAACAAACGACGATGTTATTAAAAAAATAATATTGACGATTTACATTTCTCTCCGATTTAAACATCGAAATGTTTATTTCTATTCATTAGACAGCAACCATAAACGGGCTGTGTAATAATTTTTTGAATGTTTGATCGGCACTGATCAAATACCTGTTGCGCCTTATAGCTGACAATCGTATATCAAACCAATACGTAGAAAATCTACAAATAGTCATGTTTAAATATCTAATTATTAATTAAATCGATATTGACAAATATGAGTCCGAATAATAACAATATGATACAGACTAAATTTTACCGTAATTTGGAACGTTGATTTTAAGTGTATTTTGAATTTTGTCATGTAGCTTAATGAGGCAGAACTCGTAGTTTATCGTTATCATTTATAATTAATGCCATTGTCGTTTTTGCTTATCATAATTACATTTATATTTAAATTTGTATCATTTGCAATTGAATACAATGCGCACCAATATATTAAATGTATTTATTTATTTATATACAAACTAGTTTTTAACCTCGTTCATAATATTATATACAAAACAAATAATAATAATAATAATAATAATAATAATATCTTTGGCACAATTCCTAAGTAAGAATAACCTAATAAGAGATAAAAATGATTTGTTTAATTATATTATTTAAATAAATGGGAAACCTGTTATATTTTTCATGAGGTTTATAAATAGTATTATTATCCACGACTGTAGCTTAATAAAATTTTCAATCGAATTTTAATAAAATATATTTATTGTAATAAAAATAAAACTGTAATCGTTTTTTTAATCATATATTTATTCATCGTCATGGTTATAATTGTTGATAACATTTTTTTTTATTAGAAAAACATTTCACCAGCATGAAATTATTGAGAACTAGTAAGAAATAATCGTAAATTCTTCACATAATATATTATAATATATATTTAATATATCTATTCAATTAGTTCTAAAAAACACAAAACGCAATTTAGATATTTAGGTAATTTTGTAAATGATAGTGATATATGCGATCATATCTGATACACGGGGTCATATAGATTAGATATTTATAAACAAAAATTTATCATCTATCATAAATAATAGTATATATAATCAAGCCTTTGATTTTATTTCTTTAGTTAATTATATACATACAGAATCTGCTAAAAGTTAAATAGACCAAAAAACCAAAATTTTTAAGTAAGTATAAAAATCCATCATATTTAATTGAAATAAAAAAACAAAATTTTTTATTATTTTATAAAAAAAATATATGATGAAAATTGAAAAAAATTGGTAAAATGTATATATTAAACAAATATTAGCTGAGAAAAATTATTAAAAAATATCGTAAAAATGAAAAATGATCGGAATCAACTAAAATTAAAAACTACACTATAAAAGTTAGAATAAAAACAGTAAAAATTAATATATTTCTCAAGAAATTTAAGTCCTAATGAATTACATTATAGTTATTATTAGTGATGTTATGTCTGAAGTTTGACCATTTGTACTTACATAACCATTCAATAAACACTAGTTTGTCCATCTTTAGTTACTAATGTCAAATAATAATAATTCATGAACTTACAAGGAACTTTGACCCGGCGGAACAGCAGTCGTGAGCGTCCGTAATAATTATTAATATGATATTATTATTACATAGATATCAACTAAATTAGATTTTCAGCCACAGCAACGCCCTTGTATACTGATATCGTATATTGTATTATGATATATAAGTACAGTACATATTATATTTTATTCAGAGGTATTAAATACGATATTTTGTGTTGAAACGGAATGAAAATCGTGCACACCTAATTTTAGGTATTGTATTTTATGAAATTGTGATAGGTAACATATTAAAATCAAATTTTTTATTTTATAGCCTTATATAGGTTATGTGTACATTTGAAAATAATATTACAACTATAAAACATCGTCGTGCTACAGAATATGGCAATAAAAAACTGGTCTATATACTATCCATCGTGTGATATTCATTAAGGTCTCAGACATTTTTGAATTTGTACATTTTTTTTTTTTTTTGTTACTATTCGTTAACAAGTTAGCTAAAAAATGCATTTCATGCAAATACACAATCAATATAATGATTTTTATTTTTAACACATATTTATGAAGTTAAAATTTTGGAATAAAAATTAATAAAATTAACAAATATTTTTTTTGTTTTTAAATATAATCTTGAAATCTTTTACAGCAATATTGAAAACTAATTTTCCACTTGATATTTTAATGCAATGACTAATGTTCTCTAGACTTATCATCATAATAATAATATTATTGTAGACATATATTTTAACGACTTACGGGAATGCAACATTTTGGTATTCGATATTTGTGACGATAACGAGTTACTCAGTATAAGTGTATTTCGTTGTAATATATAAGATTTAACTATAGGTATTAGAAGATGACATTTCAAATAACAACACGTATTCCGGTCGTCTGGACGTAAACATATTACATTATTATTATTATTTACAATTTGATAAAAAAAAGAAAAAAGAATTTTCTGCGATAAAATACAATACGATAGCCGTATTCTAGATTCGTAAGACGAAAAAAAAAATACATCCCATAGGTACGTGTAGGTACTACCAATACTTTATATATACACATGTGGGTGCACATAATATCATATTACTATATCGTACTATAATATAGACAAAAAACACACACACTTGCAGAGTTTATTGACCACAAAAATTCCGTATTCGTACAATCCCACACTGTCGCAGTGGCTTCCTGCGAGTGATACCGTTATAGTGTTTATAATAATATAATGTATAGAGGTACTTGTAGCACATAAAACATATAACAATTAAACACGAATATTATTTCAGCCAACGGAATTAGGCGTTGGCCGTTTGAATGGCGATTTTCTTCATTTGTTCATTATATATTATTAATTATTATAATAAATCACGTCAACGCATTAATTGTATTTTCGGTGCACACGAATTTTCCTCCCAAATCTATAAGTTTTTAGAGAAAATTTTAATTTACTTTTTGTAAAGCACTTCCTATTTCATAAACAAAATCAATAAATCAACAAACATCGACCATATTGATCGTTGTGTAAGATAAAATTAGATCGAATTTGTTATTGTTTTAAGTTTAGTTTTCAAAGAAATCCACCAAAACAGTGAACGTGTACGAAAAAAAAAAAACGTGTTCTGGTTATTAAATAATAACCTAGTTTCTATCAGGGTTAAAATTTAAAGTATAATATTATATATAACTACATAACCTCAGTTTCTATTAATAATCATATTGATTAAGATAAACTTAGGTAGCGAGCTTAATAATTATGAAACCAATCTTTAGAGTTGAATAATATTCAAACAATTATTACAATTTTCGGAAGCAATTCGAATGAATTTTAATACATTGTTGTTTAAAATATGATCTTCATATAATATTTAAGTTACAGCTTTTATGACATAGACATACTTTTCTAAGGTACAACGTATTTAATTCTTGTGACTTCATGCAAGTACATACAATCTCCAGTGACCTAAAGTACACAATATTATAAAAAGTATATTATTTGAATTAACAATAAAATTGATCTTATGAAATATTATAATATACGGTGTGTGCACATTTACGGAACTGCTTCACAAAAAGGATAACTATTTCGAGTACCTATTATTTCTCTTGTCACTGTCTATTTATATACATACACCAAACCACATATACGATGATAAGTGATGACGATAATTAACTGACAAACGTATAAGATATTATCAGTTTTGTTTTATAAAAAATGTGATCAGAGGAGTTCAATATATCACATAGATAAAAAACTCTCTCACTCGCAACGGTGACGATAAAACGCGTAGGATGTTTTTTTAATAAAATTAGTGGCCTTGTTAAATATAAAAAAAATCTCAAAAAATTACAATAAAATTTAAAAATAAATTATTATATATTTATAATTTATAAAATATGTAAAAAATTAAAAATTAACACGAATAGGTTTTTGGTTACTATTAAGTATTATGAGTATTTTTTTAAACAACCCCCTACCCTTAAAATTGAAAAAAACTGACTACGACACTATCATTGTATCATTTTAACGATTATAGTGGAAAATGTGTACCTACAGTTCATTGTGTACCATCGTAATTAAAATTTATAATATTAATATGCTTACTTTTCTCTTGCCCGTTTATAATAATATAATTTTATATTTATATTATACAAACAGTTTCAACGGATCCTGATATTTTGTTGTTGTATCTGTCGTACTTCAGTTGGATCGACACGGACCGACGAGAGCACAACATTTTAAAATAAAACAATAAGACGTCGGGTAAAAAAAATTATAATAACCGTGAGCGTAAAAATAATAATATGAAAAGAGTGGTCGTTTAAGATTCCTACGTTTTACAATACCTATACATATTAATATTACTTTTCGTAGTGTTTCCCCTCCCTACAACGCTTTAGGTAGGTATACTGAGTGTGTATGCCATGTATTCAAATTTTCGTGTTTTTTTAATAATCGTACATTTTACCCGTAAATTGTGTTCACCTCCAACGCGTTAGAATATTATAAATAAGCAGTTGTTGCGTTGGAAAAATAAAAATGACGGGGGCTCTAAGAATTGAATCAAAGTAGTGTCCCTTGAAATGAGTGAACTCGTTTTAACTCGTGGGTAGAAAAAATCTCGCACATCCACCAACCATCAATCCTCAAACAAATTATTACAATAGTATTATATTAATAGGTATATTATGCGTGGTAGTAACGACTAACTATTACACTTACTTTTAAATAATTTAAATAAATATTTGTGGACAATATTAGTCGTATTTTATATTTTTATACACATTTAAAATAATTTTAATTTTATCAAATACATATAAATATTTTATAAATAGTTATTTTTCTAAATTATTATTCATAATAGTTGTAAATTGTAATGCAGTACTTCAATAATACAATAAAAAATGTTATTATTTAATAAATTGAATTATTGAATATAAATATTTCATTCAATTCAATTTTTGAATAAATGACAAAAAATAGTTATGTTAGAATAAACATTTTATGTGACATAACATGCTGATAAAAATAGTTTTAGAGATCAATAAATAGTCTTAAAAAGAAATAGCCGAGGAGCTCCGTTTAACTATTCACCAAGCGAATTCAAGCACTGTATTCAAGTGAAAACGCACGTATTTCTTTTCTACAAAATATAGGTAGCTAATCGAATTCGTCACCGATTGACGTCGCCATTTAAAATAATATTATTATTTTCGTATAATACAATAGTACATTCTCAGAGAGCAGCTCACAGTGCAACTAGAATAATATTATATATTTTAACTCTGTCCCATCTTTTTTCTTCATTATATTTCCATCAATAACTCATAATTGAATACAATCGAATAATAATAACTAATAAGTGATAAAATAAATATGATTATGGTGTTCAAATATAGTTTCTGTTAATTAAGTGACAAAAGCATTGGAAATCATTTATAATAGGTTTATAAGGGTACTATTGTAATTGAGTCACCAACTGAAGGTGTTTAAAATAAATGTATTTATTATTTTTAAGCTTATTAATAATAAATAAACTTTTATCTCTTATAAATCCATATGCATCATATTTTAATCAAAATCAAATTAAAAAGTACATTTCTCTGATTCGAATGTTTTTTGAAGTTGCTTTCAGATACTATGATAGAAGGTCTTCAATGGTTAAAAAAAATTGCATTAACATTAAATAATATGAGAAAAATCGTTAACTTTTATTATACATTATACTTTTGGAGGTCGAAAAAAAGTAATTTCTAGTGCACGAAACGACACGAAATGACTATAATACTCTAATATAGTAGGTATATTTGCCCGAATATTAACTCTTAATAAATTGCGTGCACTTGTTTCAGGGCCACGCGTCCCTCTAACTGCGTCAGAATTCATTAATCTTTAATATATTGTTCAGAGAAATTAGTGAGTTGGAGGAGAATGAGGTCTTTGCTTTTCCAATACATAAAATAGTCATTTTTATTTTTAATTTACGGTTAGTTACTACGGTTCTACACAGTAATTACTATTTTCTAAAATAAATTGGATAAATCCTGTAGAATAAATATTTTGTTATTTTTTTTATTGATTATAACGATACTAAAATAGTAAAAATTGAATTGAATAGGTTAAACATTAAGCAATATTACACAATACACACGTGCACTTTATTTTTCATTAGATAATTTTTTCTTAAAAATTGTGAAAAATATGTATCTACATAATTGTTTTATATTTAAATTTCACGGCTTCCTCAATCCAATATTTTGGTACCTTGATTGGAAACATTTAATATAGATTATTCACTTCCCCTCTTAATCATCCGACGTAGCGCAAGTTTCCATAATACTATAACATAATAATACGTGTGTTGCAAACCGACTCATATATGATTATAAACATCGTAAACGCGTACCTGTGTTAAAAAATCGTATAAACGCACGAGATCGTTAGCAAGAAGAATCAGTCAAAAAATTCACGTGATTCACCGCTGCAGAAAGTCCAACGATTCCGATAAATTCGTTGAATCCATACGTCTATTTAATATTATAATAACGAGTTAAATTAAACGCCGAGACATAATCTATAATTGATTTCGTCGAAATATTTGGCCTATAGATGTATAACTCATCTATAGGTGAGCATAGGTTTTTATTCTTCGTAATTCATACTGTTAATAATTATCTGTATGCTGTAATATTATTAATTATTTTTTTTTAGCTCGTCTCGAACCAGTTTTTAAATAGATAACGATATTATTATATTATATCATAATATTGGAATATAGTTATGTCGAACAGACGCAGTCGTGTTTCGAAACAAGTTGTAAATTTGACAGATTCGCAATCAGAATCACATACACATCAGTTACACTAATAATAATTGTAATGATTACAATGTATAAAATAAGTACTTTTCAACTAGTTGACATTTGAATATATTTAATTTAAAACTGTTTAATGGATATTTGTTTGTTCTCTGACTAGATTCATACATGATATATTATAGCCGAGGTAAACAATTACCACTTAAGTATAGTTTTTAAAAGAAGATGGGATAATTGTTTTATTGTACTTGCGTTAAATACTATTACATTAAATTATTACGCGTACCTACATCTATCTAATCAGTATTTAATATATGACCTTTGGAATAAAATTAATCAACAAAAAAAAAATAAGTATTCAAATCGAAAAATTAAAAAATACTTTTTGGAAAGACGTAACTACTGAATGGCTATAGAATGTTTCTAAAAAGTTCTGATTTTCAAAGTTTGAATATTTAACGGAACTCAATACAACGGAAAAGAAGTGGGTAATCATATTTAAAACTTTTATAAGTTGGGTTATTTAACAAAATATGTAAAATTATACATTACGTTTTAGGTTCAATGAGCTTTTTGGTTGGCACCAGCTATGACCTAAACGTTCGCTTCGACGGCCGGCATAAAACAGCGATCGTAAATCAATATTTTACTATTATCTGTGTACCGCTCGTATGACCGACATTGTAACAAATATGAAAAATAAAAATGTATTTTTATAGTGAAAACAGACGAACCGGATGCTTTCATGACGGGCTATTTCTCACCAAACCTCTAACGTTGTGGACGACAGCGACGACGAGAACTCACGCGCCCACTGTATCCATTATCCATCTCAATAATAATATTATCATTTTATCATCATCGACGTTTTACGTTTTATCTCGCGTTACCACAATTAACTGACTGATTTGCGTTCTCAAAACACTAGTCTACACTGGACGCATCAAAGTTACAGTGTTTATCAAATCAATATTTTTGGAAAATTAAATAAAAAATATGAGTTCTATCGTTTGTTTGCAAAAAGTCGAAAACAAACAATGTACAATTTTTTTTTTTTTAACTAAAAATAAGAGACAAAAAACCTAGCTTCGTCGTGGAAAAGATTGGATCATAAATATGTCTTACATTTTTCAACAATTTGGTTAGCCGTTTTATTATAGGCATTCGTTATTACGACGAATAATGATGTCGCATATAGCAAATGCAGATAACAATTGGTCGGCTGTAACAAATAAATCGTCTTACAAATAACTTCAGATAGACCCCTAGTCATGTTCTCGTCATAAAAAAATCACCTTACATAAACGATAACGGTATTATAGTACGAAATATTATGTGGAAGAGCGTGGTTTGTTGACATAAAAGTATACTCGTAATTGGTTTGGCGCCTGTATTTGTTGACGATAGGCATCATAATATACACACGTACATAGGTTTTCAAACATCAATAATAATAATAATAATAATATTGAATTATTCATGTCTCGGTCTATTGTCCGCGCTTTTTTCACACACGTGATCACGACTTTCGATTGATTTTTACATCATTCGCCCACAGTTTACGTTAACTAAATTTTAAATTCAATACTAACCATACAAACGTCTAATTTAACCATTTAACGTTAACAATAGTTGTTTACACGACTTGTAGAGCTAAAAAAAAAAAAATATCAATAAATTTCCAGTGCAGTCTTGCTAATAACAATTACTTCGGCGAGTGAAGAAGTACACGGTGAAAGCTACAAAGGTAAAGGTCTTTTTTGTGTGCACGTCGTCCGTTATTATAATATTATCGCCATCGTAGTATATTATTATGGTTAATTAGTATACCTACTTAATAATGTACATCTGTCTATATGGAAATAAATTGTTTCTCGTCGTCGGCACGGTTAATGGATTTTTAAATACTCGGATTTATGTTCACTTCGCACTTCATTAGACTAGGTCTTTTGGCCGACAAAAACGGCTTTGTCGGAATTATTGAAATTTGTAGGTATACGTAACTATATATAAAACGTTTTGTCATTATTATTATTTTTTCGCCCGGTTGACCCACGGTTTTTACACGCGATGGCCAATAACGACGTGACAGTAGGACTACGCAATAACTGTTGTCTGTTACGCACACAACCATACAGGGTGATTTCCTAAGTGTTCGAACCACGCCCAGGAGCATCATTTCATTAATTTCTTGCATTCTTGCAAACAAAACGAAAAATATGAATCCTTCAGACAAAACCGGAGGACCTTGAATTACGTCCACTCGATTTCGATCGATTTCGGGCGAACATAACACACATACACATAGTTATAGACGTCGCACGGTGACTGTCGCACTTGACCGAGCGGAACACCCTAAATAATAATGGACGCTATTGAAACAACAACCAACCGTGTATGTTACATTGTTACCGCGTACCTATGTATATGAATGAAAATCGTAATCGCAATGATAATTCGAGGTTTCTTCTACCTATTCCGCCGCCGTGTGGGATGTACTATGTGTGTGTGTGTGTGTGTGTGTGTGTGTGTGTGTGTGTGTGTGTGT
>NW_020270395.1:687719-710878 GCF_002803265.2 Melanaphis sacchari | reverse complement strand
TGTGTGTGTGTGTGTGTGTGTGTGTGTGTGTGTGTGTGTGTGTGTGTATGTGTCTATATTTAAGTAGGTACGAGTGTAATATACAAGTCTATAATTTGGCGATTCGGTTTTGGTGTACAAGAAAAATACGATCGCTCGGTTAGTGGGGCCGCATAATATATAATTACGAGTAATAGCAAAAACAGCGGTGATGACATAAGAAAAAACCGGCAAGCGTCTACACGCATCATCAGATTGTCGTTTTGGATGATTTAGTTTTAAACCATAGCTATTTATTACAAAAAAAAAAAAAATTACAATACATTGATCCATTGATTATATAATAGAATATTCTATAATCAATGATAGAACTAATAACATAAATGCTCTCGACGATCAGAACAGTTTTAAAATTTAAATCGATTTTAATTACATTAGACCAGTACTGAACTGGTAAAATTTTAATAAGCTAAGAGCAAATAGTTAAACAGTTTTTAAGTAGTGCCTACCTACATACCTATAATTATATTTTCTAGAGTGTTTATATTATTATAATATTGTGCGACTATATTTTGGTGTAATTATTATGTCTCTCGGTAGCGTACCTATGCAGTTCCAAAATTAGTATAAAAATAGACCACTTATAATCTTAAATATAGACCTAACTAGCTCCTATTTTGATGAAAACAAAAAATTATTTTAAAACACAGGACAGTTAACATTAATCGCATTAAATATGCCAAGTGTTTCATACCTTACATAACATAGTCTTATTTTAAATAAATACAATTATTCAGAGGTCTGTCGACAGACTGTGACTCAGTGCCTTGGATCTAAAAAATGCACGACTACTGTATTTAAACCAATCGCGAATTAACTGATAATAATTAATAATAATATATTGCATTATACACCGAAATGAATTTTTTTCCTCCATACACTGAGTAATCGTGAAACACTTACGGTCGCTACCCACTTTAAAGGCTGACCTCCGTTTCGAAAATAATCACTAATATAATAAAATAAACGTCCAATGGTATGAGTGTGTAATAAACTAATAAACAATAATATGCATACTACGACATCAATCACTGGTTAAACCGAATAATATATTAATGTGTGTTAATATGCGCTTAATGGTGCTACGACATAGACATTGATATATATTTCATGGTATACGTGCTGTATGTCATAATATAGTTTATGATACACTTCGTATTATGATACGAAAACTGGACGAATTTGATTTATGAAAACCGCGATTGGCATAGACAAAGCCATTTCTGTTGTCTGGAAAACACATGTTGCAACTGCAGTCCGATAAATAAATAGTTTCTTACCAACGTGTAATATACACGTCTTCGCTGATGGTTGATTGACCGCAGTGACGAGAACTCAACATAATTCGTTCTATAAATTATTTATAGCAGCGGATTTTTTAATAATAATATCCATGTAATAATGATATTGCTAAAACGTATCGATTTTTTAAAATACTGTAGAGTTTTTTTTTTTCATATTAATTAAAATTTTTTTTCTCACAATATATTATATGAGATGATGCAACATTATGTTTAATGTAGTTTTATTGGCAAAAGTGAGATGCTCTAATTGTACGGATTCAGTTCTCATCTATCTCGTTTGAAATCGTTATAGTTATTTCATAACACTGTTTACGTTACGACTGTATTCTTCAGGGTTCATTCTTGCGTTAAACAGTTTCGCGTGGAAAAAATTTGAAATTACGAAATGGCAAAATTATCACTGTTACTAAATACCATATAGTATTAAAATTTACAATTTTTTTTTCATCAACCATCACATAATTGTTTTCTTGCTTACTTATAATATTTAATGAATTAATTTCTATTAAATAAATTAAACATATTATAGTGAATACCCATAAGAATTGATACTATTATAGATTAGTCATATTTTCATTTTAAAAACCAAATAATCATAATATTCATAATAATCATCCATTGAAAATCATCCTTCTTACTCTAGTAGAATGGTTCCAGCACCGTTAGCAGAGTCGCTTAAAACGGAAATTGCGAAATAATATGTTAAACACAAATACAGTTATTATAATAATTGTAATTTTTAAATTAATTAATAACAAATTTTCAAGGACATTCCGTGGTTACATATATTTTTGTTACGTGTTATAGAAATAATCCTAATGATAAACGCCAGGATAATACAGTGGTGACGTCGGTTCGCACATAATAATAAAATAAACAATATTATACATTACAGCAATGTCATTGTACATTTTGTTTATTTGTTAATAACTCAACGAGAAATTCGATTCCTTAAGACTAATCTGATTGATTACCTTGAAGTTCATCTATATTTTCGTTTACATAATAACTGGTAGTATCACATAACTCGGACCTCTGACAGTGAATCGTTTTTTTCCAATTTAAATAATAAATAGCCATAAAGCTATACTGCAGTATACATGTCATCAATACGGCCACGGTGAGCTTTAATTTTTAACAAAACATTTTTGGTTTTTAAAGCATAACAGTTATTAATAGCTAAACACAAATGACTACTAAAATAACTGCAAAAGCATTTTATAATTTCGATGTGAATTGTGAATTTAAAACAGTGATCATTACAAACCGAGTAAGGTAGTAAACATTTACAGAAAAAATATCTCCATTATTGATTCCATACAGCTTCTGCGTACGTGTAACGTATTTTATTGTATTACCCGAGTAAAATACACTTATTGATGATCAGTCACCACACATGACACGCGCACATACATAGTAGGAATTACCGACAGTATATTCAAACACGAATGCCGTGCACAAATAATTTATTATTCCGCATTAAACACGTCTATGGAAAAAATATCCTCAAAACGAGCGAATAAGTACTATAGATTTCTGATTCTGAGTAGGTATCAACAATTAAAAAAAATTGTTTGAACAAAAAGGAAAATGTTCTGTTGCAATCCTGTCATTTAAATATCGAAAAGACTTATAAATACGTAGATAGTAAAGAATAATTTGTATGCGCATAAAAGTATCTAATAGTGAAGACACTAAAAATACGGTACGCTGAGATGCTAACCCGATCTGTTATTTGTATAACAATAAATTAAATCACAAGATTTGATATAAACTTAGAGATTAAAATCAATATTCTATTATATTACCATAAAAAAACATCTGAAACAGGAAATTCCCGGCAAATTCATTATTGATTATGACATATATAAATTTACGCTACAATTCACTATTTGTTTATCTTATATAAATTATTTTTTGAATTTTATGTGATATATTGTTACAATATTATTAAACGCATACTATAATAACTCGAAACAGTTATTATAATATTGTTATTAACATTTACTTAAACAATAAATCACTTTACAAGACATTTCACGAAATAAAGCTAAATATACAGAGAAAACAGAGGCAAATAAAATAAACGAAAAATGACATGTCGGTAATTCGCTTTCAAATGTATATAGTTTTGTTTACAGTACTATTTTGTAAATAGTGCCAAATATATTGAATAGTACACATATAATATAGAAGATTTCTGTGAAGAAAACAACACGTTTTTAGGCATGAAAAAACACCGAAAAACGAATCGAAAAAACCATTGTTATAAAATGGAAAACGGTTCTAGTCGTTCACGGCATCAAAATATTATAGGCACGACGATGATTGTTGACAACTACATCTAGACGATTTTAAGCGAAACGTGACTTGTTGAAACATCATGAATTATGACTCACGAGTAACGGCTGTCATAATGTGAAATTTCTTTTAATTTTTAAACTCATATTAAGTTATATTAATAATTTTTAGTAGTATGGTACAAACAAACTTATCATAAGTTAGAGTGACAATAAATTATCGTTAAATGATTCCCATTACAAACGTAAAAATAAAACACTTCTTAAACACAAAATATGGGATTTGTGTTTTTCAGAGTAAAAATAATTTATGTTAATACAACAAGAATTAAAGCCCCAGACTTTTACAAAATAAATATGAAATTTGTTATTTAATAGCAATTAACGAATTATTTTTTAAGTATTGATACAATGTAATATTTTGTATAACAGCTGTTTTATAAATAAAAGAAAATTTTATAAAATATAATGATATTTTAACGGTAAATCAACAGCTATATAACACATAAACAACTAAAAAATACCGAAGACTTAACTCTTAAAGAACCGTTAAATGAAAACTATTAATATAATATCAATGTTTTATGATGATGATGACGACAATTAAGTTTTATATAAAACAGATGAAGATAATTTGTATAACTAGTTTTGTCAGAGAAAGACTATCAACTATCATTATAACAAGAGGTTGGAATGACTTCAATAATTCAAATAAAAAAAAATTATTTCACAGCACACTTTCTGATGATAAATAGTTTTATATATACATAGGTATATAAACAATAGAAAGTACAAAAATAATACAATCAAGTTCTAATTGGATTAAGATAAAGTTTGAATTTTCTATTAATTATTACCTTAAATTTTTTTAATATAATAATATAAACGATTTTTTCTAAATAATTCAAAATAAACAAAATGATTATTTCTGTGAATAAGTGTACAACCTACAAGGCAATATATAATACTGTTATTACTATAATTATGTCTATAGACCTATTAGTGTTTAAATAAAATAAACTTAATAAATAGCTTTATACTAACTTAGTACAGCGATTATATTTTATACTATGTAAATCATTGATGATATAATAATAACACCATTGATTATAATGTATATTATAAAATCAATGATAATATACTAATATCTAATAGTGTATACAAAACATTACAAATGCCAAGTATAGTTTGTAAAAGCATATGGATAGATAAAAAATAATGAACATCACCATTTATAAATACAGGTATCATCGTTTAAATATTATTCAAGTGTATGTACAATATAAAAATACTTGTAACAATAATTCTATCTTTATTCTACCTATTTAGATAATTAGATCAATTTTAAATTCGGATAGATTTTTATCACAATCTTATTAAAAAAAAAAAAAAAAAATATCCGTACACAGTTGGAACGTAGATATCTCTATTGACTATTATATTAAAGTAATTAGTATAATTAATATAATTAATAGTCCTATGAAACGACATGACACAAAAACCCAGCTATACGAAACACAACGATGCTCTATTTATCGGTAATCGATATATATATATATATTTTATTTTTAAACTAAAAACGAAATAAACCGCAAGAAAACGTTACTCGTACCTATAGGTACAATTATCGCTTTAGGCGTTAGAATTTAAGCGCAGTCGTGTTATTAATAGCTTGCGAAACAAAAATTGTTCTACCCATTAACAAAACGTATTATTTTATGAAACATTTTATCGATCGCCAGACAATCGGTAAAACCATCAAACTCGCACGCACGTACGCACGCACGCACGCACGTGTAAACACTCGTAAAATCAAAAAATGCGACCTTAAAACAAAAAAAAAAACAAAAAAAAAAAAAAAAACGATAATATGTCAGACTGCAGCAGTCGGCGAACGCAGGACCCGAGAGCGCCGCACGACTGACATGCACTTCCGCATCGCGATATTATTGTAATGAATTAATTATTATTAATACGCGATCCGCTGTTAACACCACACCACTAATGCGTCAACAATACAATATTATATATCGTTATTAATTAATAATAATTATTGTCTCGGAACGCGGCGTGATACGCACGCGACCGATTGTTCGTCACAAACGACGGTTGTTACCTGAGGTCGCAGTTGCAGCGTGCTCGGCGAACGATTTCTCGGCGGCGTCCAAAAGCTCTGCCCGTGGACGATGGATGTGCGCAGTACCGCGCGGTCGCGTATCTCACGCCACGCGATTAACACCGCGAAACAATAATTATGACGATACGACAGTAATAATTTGTAATACCGCGAAGAACGGATATAAACGACGAAACGAAAAAACGGTTATCGTTACGGAGCGACGCGATAGCGCACTACTGATGTCGTTGTCGTCGTTGTTGACGACCCGGTCGGACGGCGACGCGAGTGTAACAGCGGCAGCGACGGCGACGACGCTTTCGGCGCGACGACCGCGACGACGCCCACGCTACAGCGCGAACCGATCATCGTGGCGGACCCGTCTGCACGCGGCGGTGCGTCGGCCGCCGATTATCGGCCGTGCGGTGTTATCGCGCGCGGCCTACGTCGCAGTGCCCGAGATACGGCGATGCGCGATATGCGTCACGGCGTTTCCGCGTTCTACGGTTTTTCGACGCCGCCCGTACGGCGTGTCACGTGCAAGATTCCGGCCCGCCGGGGGGCGGCAGCGGCGTGATCGGCGTTCGACGTCCGCGTGAACTCGGCGACGGCGCACGGCTAGACCGCCGTGACGGCGACGAAAATATAATTAAAGTTCACCACGTTACCCGGCGGGGGGCAGACCGCAGACGGGTTTTGCGCGTCTTTTCTCGGCCCGGTTAATGTTATTTGGTGTCGACGAAAACAAAAAAATAATATCCGGTGGCGGTAAACACTGCAGTCGCACGGATAATAATAATATGATATTTATTATTATTTTACTGTTCGACAGTCGTCCGGCGGAGAGTAGGTGCGCGCGCGCGATGAAAAACGGACCGGAACGCGTCGCCGCGCTGTACGGGGCTGCTGTGCTGTACGACGCCGAACGGAAAAATGACGGTTTTCGCGCGCGCACAGAACGGTACGGGCCGACCGCGCGGCGGAAGTGGTGGCGGAGGACGAGGACTGCGTCAGCGGCGGGCGACACGCACGGGCAACGGGCACACGACGACGACTGAGGAACGGTATGAACATTGAACACGGCGCGTACAATGGGACGCCCGGATAGCGACGTTGGTATAATAGGTAGGTAGGTACGAGCCGCCGTCGACGAACGGCTGCGGAGACGGTACGCGCGCGAACAAAAATCTAATACCGTGGAGAAAACAACGTGTCCGGCGCGCCGCGGCTGAGGTCATCGGGTTTGAGTTTTCGTCGTTATTGAAATATTACTATTATTATGTGTGTTTATTGACTCGGTGACGTATACGTAATTTATATGGGGGGAGGGGGGTCCGAGGAATACGCTAAAATAATATTGATAAAACATAACACTGTATATTATACAATACATTAATTTCATTTAAAAACTACAAGAGATTAAAACACAAAATTTTATTTTATTTTAGTTGTTTTTTTTTGTTAATTCGTCAATTACTTGTTCGAAATCGGAACTGATAAAAATGTTCCTACCAGATCCCAGTAGGTGTCTACAAAATCGATAATACTTTTGTATAAATGCGCAAAACCCATCCGTGTATTATATTTTTATTTTTTTTAAATTTTTTCTAATGTAAAAAAATGTATTATTTGCTGACAGACGTGCCGGCGCCGTTGTCGCAGTGTAGTTATCAATAGAGGTGGCGACGGCCCGCGCGGTCACCGATAAATCTAATTTTATTTTATATCATGTTTATAATATATGTATTAATATAAATATATTGTATGAAATCAATATAATCCTATGATTACCGATTAGTCAATAGTTTAACAGTGTGTCGCGTTTTTTATATGGCCGAATAAGAATTTACAAAATTCCAGCCATTTTTTTTTTATGTTTCTTTGTAACGCTTTTACATTAGGAACACTATTTCATAAAATTTTAAAAAAAGCCTATGGGGGAGGGGAGGGGTGGGATCTAGTTATATTTTCTTTATAAACGAAACACCGTTTACCTCGAAAATCAAAAAAGATAGGTACTGCTTCCTTTACACGTTTGTTTTAAACTAAAAACATATATACTTTTTTTTTAATATTAATTATCAATATTATTTTGTTATTATAAATTAGGACTGAAATTATAACATATAATTCAATTGCTATTCTTATAAGTAAATATACAAAACACTCCTGATATAATTAATGTATTATAATTTATAGATAGTTTAAAAAGTTAGAACGATTTGTTTAATATTTTTTATTCTAAATCGTTATAAAAAAATTATAATTATTAAACTTTATGACTATGATTTTTAATTTTAATTTATTTTATCTTTGGTCATTGCCTATACTTATAAAAATAGTTGAAACTAAATTCTAACCCAAAAAACGATAGGCACAACTATTAATAAGTAGGTGACAATTCCTTAATCGATATTGTGGGAAAATGGTCGAGGATTTGTGTCCGTAGTTCGAATAAACGAACATAAGTTTTTTGTATAAAAGTCTGTAATAACTGACGATTATTTTACACATTTACATCCATATTGTGATATAATATTGACCCACTCAGTAGTGGGTATTTTAAAAACTTGGTGAGTAATGAATATGTTCTGATATAACAATTTGGCTATAATTTAAAAGTATGATAATTAATATATTATGCATATTATTTACCCATGTCTTTATTATTTTTTACGTGTTAGAAACATGTGCAATGCGATTTCAATGTTTAAACTACATAGCACATACGAATATAATACATATTAATGTGGTAAAATGTATTCATTAAGGTTACCCTTAGAAAGAATTTATAAAATAAACTGAAGAAGTTTTCCACTTCAAAATAGTAAAAAAAAAACCTTGAAACCTTGACTAAAACCACATCTACCTCAATACATAGTCTTAGAAGACCTCGCAAACTAAACAACTTATGAAGTTACTTGCATACATGTAATGTAAATTATAACTAAAACGTCTATAACTATATGTAATATTTGTAATATTGTAATTATTGTAACATTGTAAAAACATTAGGTAGGCATATTGACATAATTAGTAAAATAAATGTATAGAAATAAAAATAATATAGTAGATAATTCAATTTAAATATGAATATTTCATTTAATATATAACATTGTAATATTTATTATAATGTCTCATATTTCAAAAAAATAATTTTAAATATTACCTAATGAGAATTAGTAATAAATTAGAAATTATACGAGTAAATATATATATATATATATATATATATATATATATATATATATATATATATGTATTCAATTTTATTCTGTAAATAAATTGACTTAATTAAAAATTCGGTTTAAACAAAATAAAATGGATTAAACGTACAGAATAAATATTTATCTGATATATTATTTCTATTAATAGTTCTGTGCTGAAGTTTTTTAATTAAATCTACATTGTTTGGTTTATTTTATTTGTAAATTTTACATAATATTGTTATTAGCCTCTAATTTTTACTGAATTATTGTATAAAATATTTTTATTTAAAAGTTATTAGATAAGCTAGATGTGTTATGCGAGTGATATTGTGCATTCTATATATGATTATAGTCGTTAACAATATATTTTTGCATGTGTATATCGTCGATTAAACGCTTTTCTCAATTCGATTGCTTATATGTATATATCTCTACACGTACAGAGTTTTACTACACATCGACACATATTTATTATAATATTTTTGTTAACAGAATTATACAAATATATTCGCAATAAAGTTAAAATGCTTTGACATAATTCAATGTCAGTTAACAATACCTAATGAAAATGTGGAAATGGCGAGAGAATTAAACACAGGATAATCATATAGTATAAATAACGACTCGGGGTATAAACACAGTGCAGTAAACACACCTCATACTTAACTTCTGTTTATTTAAAACTCAGACATAAACTTGAGCTCTTTTTTCAACTAACTGTTATCTAGACCGAGACTTTGAATTATTATTGAATAATCACGAAAAAAGTACTAATGCTAGATAAATGGAGGCCAACTTAAAAAAAAAGACAAATAACAAATAATTTTCGTTTACAAATATGAAATATGAGTGACATATTAATTTCGTAACGATAACCGGATGCAACTCTCCTGGCTCGTAGTGTTGCAGTGTAATTTTAAGAAAATATATTTTTTATATAATATATTTTCTACATCTGCTCAACATTTTTTGAAAAAATACAAAAGTATTTTTAATTTCTTGATAGTTCATTAAAAATTATTATAATTTAGACGACACGATTTTATACAATATGGAATTTTTTTCAATAAATATTTTATTATGCATAATAATGATATAATGATATAAATGACTAATGAGTACAGGCAACAGCAGTCTTAACTAAAGTTAAAATAAGTATTTACAACACACTCGATAATTTATTTGGGTTACACGTTTGTTTACATCAAAGATAACGAGTAAAATAAACGAATAAACGTGTAAAATATATACTTTTATGATGCGCACCTAATATGAACAATTTATAGGTAATACTTTTATAATATTAAATTATTAAATATTAATATTATTACATTGATAAGATTTAACCGAGCAAGGTTTCTAAAATTCAATGAGGTATTTTGGTTTTAAGCATAAGTAAACTGTACATTTTATGTAAAGTGCAAAATTTGTTAATAAACTTGTTAGTAAAATTTGTTGGTATAGACGTTAATCGTCTATACCAAGTAATGGATTCGAAAAATAATGTACCAACGTACTATTAACTATTTAACATCAAATATTTTTTTTTTAAATTAAATTCACGTAAAATAAGAAAATAAGTAATGATATAGCTTCATTAGCTTTGCTTAGAACCATTTTTCTATGATCCGAAATTTTGTTTTCAATAGTGGGTCACTTAAATTTTCTGTAATATCTCAATAATTCGTGTGCTAGTTTTGGTACTAATCTTTTAATTAAACTGAAAATAAATTCATTATAGAGTGTTTAATACCATCATTAGGTTGTGCTATATATCAACTGCTAATATTTTTTTGAAGAGTAAATAAAGAAAATGTCCACAAAGTATATGGTATACTTATATTAAATTAAATAATACAATTTCGAAATATTAATCACATATTCAATACGTGATAAAATACAGTGTAAACATTATTTGTAATAATGTAAATTTATTCTGAATTAATTCATAAACAATTTTATACACACTTGAATCAAATTATATGTTTTTAAATAATTATACTACATTGTATTTCTCAATAATATTATATTATTCATTAAAATGTTTTTGATGATTTTTAATGCCAATGCTAAACATTTACAATTTAAAACAAATAAAAATAAAGAAAATATCAAATGATGATAGAACTTTATGTAGGTACAATCTTCAGATATGAAATAATTTCCTTCTTAGACTAAAGGAAATAATGCTAAATAGAATCATACCCTCACTATACTATTTTATAGAATAAATTGATTTGATGAATTAAAATATTTTCATAATAAATATAAATGTTTAAAATTTATACAATATTTATAATTTATTTAACATTTCAGAATAAAATATCGACTCAATATCGAAGTTAAAATATTAACTGAACAGTTTAATACAACGTAACTTAGTCGATTACTACAAAGCTGCCAAATGTAATATCATTTTTATCTAGCATAATGTATCTAATAATACAATAATTATTTGTTAAATGATGAGTTAAGTACCATGCCCTCTTGTAATACATTCTAGTATTGTCAATCTATTACCCTGGTACACTTGTTATTTTAAAAACGGTATTTATAGGTATTGATATAATAGTAGGTATTATATAACGATCAAGGAAATAAAGTTTTTAAGAGTTTATGACAATATAAAATAAATATAATATCATGTATATTATATTATTTTTTACGAACATATTCTTTATAATATCTCTATTAATGATATTTCTAATGCTATAAATAGTTAATCTTAACTCATTTTTTTATTTGCGGATAACTTTAACTCGTAAAAATAATTAATTCTGATAATGATACGAATGACTTACAAATTATATAAATAATATTCAAACTTGGTGTTCAATAAATAGTCTTCTGCCATTAAATATCAATCAATGTAAATTTGCACATTTTAACAAAAAAAACCTATCAAATTTTTAAATACTATTTTTAATTCAAATATTGAACTTTTAAGATTTTGATTTAATTTTGAACTCAAAATTAAAATTTTTTTGCTCTTACTGAAATGATAAAAAATAAAATTATGTACAACTTAGGCTTTATTAAACAAACTTATGGTTCTTTTAATGATTTTTTATCTCTAATAACTATTAATTGTTCATTTGTACTCACTAATCTTAAATATAATTCTTTCACCTTTGGTGTATAAAATAAAATAAAATTATATTATCAAATCAGTTTAAAACAATTTCTTACGCTTTATTTCTTATAAATAGAATAATATACTCGTACATAGACTTTTTCATAGTACATATGAATCAGTTCTAAAAATTACTCGTCTTTCCCTAACTAAAAAAAAAAACTATATTCGTATTACTATCAAAGCAACTTCATAAATTACTTTTAGGCAACATTGATTACCCGAGCTCTTACCTTTATATGCTTTAAAATAAATTACTTAAATTCAAGATATGAAAATTTATTCTATCCCACTTCTAGAACAGATTAAATATCTAATAGCCTTATGCTAATCTTTTGATAGTTGCTGATATTTCAACATTTTTAATTTTATTTAGCCATTCTTGTTTTTTCTCATTTTTTTTTTCTAAAAATGGTTTTTAATATCACTATATATATATATATATATATATTTATTTATTTTTGTATTAATTATCTATATATAAATGTATAACAACGTTATTTATATTTTTTCTTTAAATATTCTTTTAAATAAAACTTTTAATGTTATTAAATAACATTGGGTTATATTTATTAATAAATTAAAAAAATATTTTTTTAAATAAATTGACTGTAAACATATATATTAATTTCATTTTTATAGGACATTAAAATTTATTTATCAATACAATATAAATTTATTGCATACTTTTTGTATTGAATCATTTACTTTTTAAGAACCTTGAATACTACTATCATAAATACTTTTTTTTAATATTTTTATAATAGATTTTAATACATAAATAATTTAAAAAAATAATTTGAATGAAACTTTGGCCAATATAATATAAAATTTATCCTTTAAAGGTTACATAGATGATAGCCATAAAGCACATGCTACAACTATAAAACTCTGCTTACCTATTTACGTCCTGTAAACTTCAACATTTAAGCCCAATTATGTTTACAGTTATCAAAAACCGGTTTTAAATATTAAATTTGATAACGTACAAACATTGATCATTAATAAATGATTTATAACCAACTCCGGATCAACTAAAAATAATAAGAAAATTTCATGGTTTATATTAAACACAATAATTATAATATGCTTATCATCCATTTTTTAATATCAATAAATAATAAATAATGTTATACAATTTACTAATTTTATTAATCTGGTACCTTATATAACACTGTAGATGTACATTGTTTTTAGTTAATTGTAGAATTTAAAAAAAAATCTAATTAAATTATACAAAAATAAAATATTATTCGATTTGAAAGTGTAGTATGCAGTATTTATCACATAACTATATAAGACATAGGTATAACTTAAAAATAAATATATTATATATCTGCAATTAAATTGAATTAATTATTTGATAAGCTAACTATTATATAATATCTATTTAATGTTCAAAATCATCTATTAACTAAGAAACGATGGTAATAAAATTACCAATAAAAAATATCAATTCATTTTGTAAAACTCTAGATCATTTGAATTTTGCTTTGAACTTATTAAAACCATGTCTATTTTCTAACAGTTTATTTTAAAAAAAGAATACACATATTTAAATAGTAATTCATATCGTAATGTAATTTGTTAAGCATTATCTCCGAAGAATACCCTTGAAGTTTAAAACACTCTAAATTTAAATCATTAAATTACGAACTTTTTTTATTTTCTAACAATTGTCAATTTAATTATTACGTACAATTATCTCTATAAACGATATGACGTCCAACCAGATTATATTTTGGTATTAAAACAAGCGCGATTATTCGAATACTTGAATATCCATCATAAACACAATAATCGTTCGATTCTACAAATAAATATTTTAAATGAAATTTTTTCGATATATTATTTTTATATTTATTAAACATATAATTGTATTAAGACAATACAACTATATATCGACACTTATAATTATCAAGTAATAAAAATATTATAAAAAAAACATTAAAAACCATATAGGTAGATGAAAATATGCGTATACGCACTTTCGGCGCTCGATAAACGTGACATTGAAAAATACTGCGCGTAAAATTAATATTGTGAAAAGTCAGTTATAAAAAAATAAATAAAAAACAATAAACTAACAATATTTAAAGACTTAAGATTGTGTTATATCATGTACGTCATCCGATTTAAAAATAAGCGGTGTGGCGATAAATAACTAAAATAAACACATAGGTAATGTAATGTGCTAATATATTATAAAAACATCACATAGGATTTAGGTTCATTTGATTCTACTTTTGGAAGACACTTAAAAGCTATATTTGTAAGTAATTGCATGTGTGTTGCACACTATGCAGTGGAGTCAACACACTCATCGGTTCCACTACCAATGTTAATGAGGCGATCCTTCAATTATTATACATTATACACATGCACTATGTTTATAATACATATTTATGTACACCGGTGTATTATGCGGAGAAATCTATGGGAATATATATGTATATGCCTGTATGCATTTATTTAATAATTTTGCTATCCACATATTATTATTATTATAGTGAAACGCTTAGATACACAAGTTCGATAACAAAATGCAATACAATGTCCCGATTGTTTTCGGTCAAGTGAGAAATTCGAGTTTTAATAAATTTATTACAATATAGACTGCATGATTTAAAAATAAATAAACAATCGACTATAATTAAAAACAAAAGAACTCCGTCGAAAATCTTTAATAGTGTATAGGAACAAAAAAATAAAATATAATAAAAATACCGATAAGATTACTGCAGATTGTTCGATACATACTATATACCTAACCTACGTATAACACGCACCATATTTTATTATAACGGTCATCGTCCGTGGGCGCCATCGTGACACCACACTGCGGGCCACTTTTCCCCAAGTGTTTCACGTTTGTATTTTATTTGGTCGATTAAAACGTAATTTTTTTCACACGAAACATCACAAGACAGTTTAGGGTTTCGTAATATTATCCGACTAGTGAACGCAGTTTGTGTAATAATAGCGTGACCGTTGCATACAAGCTCAGATCAAGAGATGTTTATTTTCTCAAAAATCAATAGTTTGTCTCTATAAACGTTCACTTCGAATGCTTGTTACGGGTCGAAAACTTCACAATATTACTGGAACTCTAAATAGATTACAGTAATTGTGGGATTTAGTATAGATACTAGTAACAACTTACATACGATAAATAATTTTAAAACGCAAATATAAATATTGAGTAATTCTTTTATCGAATAACAAACAACACTCATTTACATTTTCGAAATTGAAATTTGGAAGAGTAGTTTATGAATTATAACTTATAAGAATTTAAAGTTTAAATAAACAAAGTAGTAGAACACAACATTTTATGAAGTATCCCCGTAGGGCGTAGGTAGGTACAACTAAACTCTGTTCACCTAAATTTTAAATACTTGTAACTCATAAGCTACTCGTTCAAATTTTAATTTTTATACATTTCAATACTCGGGAAAATATTCTGTTTCAAAATGTGAAATCAAAAAATGTATATTAGCTTTTATGATTGCTATTATATAATAGCAATCAATTTAAAAAACTATAACGAAAAAAAGTAATAAAAAAATAGTGTTTTATTTTGAATGGAAATTATGTAGGAAAAACATTTTCAAAAAAGTTAAGAGATTTTGAAATAATAAGTGTTGTTCCTTTATATTTTTATTTAAAAATTACAAAAATATAATCAAAAATCTACTTGTTACGTATTATAATAGAATAGACATATATCTTATTCAACAAATTATGCTTAACTGTTCATGATCATTGTTTGCTTTAAACTGCATTTTTTTTTTATTATTATACTTAAAAATTAATTGAGATATAGTTGTAAATTATATAGACAACTCTAGTCATAATCGAATTACATAATACTATCTACTTAGTAATGTGTAAATTCAAATAATTTGAAACCCTATTAATATTATAACTGTTAAACAAGTATTAGGACAATTGCTCCTGTATACAATTGTAGTCGTATAACGTATTATTATGTAACATAATGTTTGTGCTGTAGTACCTACTTCAAAATGGTGATCTTCTTAAACCTTAGATATAATAATATAGGTGTGGCTAACATAAGTCATTACTATACTTTTGCTTTATTAGATCATTTTGAAGAAAGAACAGTCGAATAACGATAACGAACACAATAATGATAGATCATTATGCCGAGAGCACGCATTAATACTTAACCTCTAAGTAATAAGTTACTCAACTATTATGTACCCCCCTCGATGAATTTACATTCTGACGGCAGAGTTTACGAGACTTTCGAAATCATCGATCACTAAAATTAAGCTGCTCCGAAAAATAATTTGTTCCTGAATTTCAAATAGACTTAATTTGGTGATTAAAAAAAAACTATAATTAAACTTAAATTATCTTTAACTTTACTTCAATAGCGACAGGGATCTCTATTGATACTGGTATATTACAGTGACGTATATATAAAATAATGTAATTTGTGATAATAATATACTTTAAAATATAATAGAAAATAGTCTTATTAAATTATAATTTTATTATAAAATATTTTTATATTTCATATCCATTATTTAATTCCAATAGAAAAAAATGCATACAATTTATATTTAAAAACTACTTGGTAAAATGTTATTTACAAGTTAACATAATGGTACACTCTACGTATTAGTATTTACTATTTAGTTATATACTCGAAATTATTTTTAATTTCTCTACCGCCTGATGGTACTCCACCGTCACTACAATAATCTTTTATTCGTCAAAGTCCTTTGTTACAATGTTTCGTTAGAAAACCGCACCCTTACAACAAAAATAGAACGATTTATACAACTTATTTACTATCATCGTTCTCATAATAAAATAACCATTACGGTAATAATTAATTGTATTATTATTTTTCTATTTAAATTCAATCATATGTAATCGATTACTATATTAATAATATGCAGATCTAAATGTAAGTCTGAATCAAACTAGTAAACACATACCGAACTACGCATAACTGCCTAATTACATATTACAAAATAAAAATGATTAAATATTTGGAAATGCAATACAATTTATATTTACCGGGAAATGTATCTGAATTAAACTGTAGAGAGTCATAAAGAGTTCTATTTTAGAAAACAAAATAAAATATAGAAATTGGGAAAAATATAGTTTTTTATTTGCATTTATAGTTTTTCGAACACATGATTAATTTTTAATTTCCTTTGAATTTATCTAGCGTTTGTTTAGATCCGAAAAACAAAAAAATATTGTAGAATATAATTAATTATATTTTTAAGTATAACTAAAAATGATAAGTTTAAGTTTTCAAATGGATAAACGCAAAAAAAAAATTATAAAAGTTATCAAATAATTATTTTATATTAACTGACATATGATCTGAATAAACAATAAGCTAATACACTTAATAAACTAAAATAGTAATAATTAAATACTAATTAGTTTTTCGGAATATCAATTCAAAATAAAAAAAAAATTTTTAATTTTTTCTTTATTAATATTAAACAAAACTAAAATTAACAAATTAGAGTATAAGTATCTGTATTAGGACACCCGTTGTTTAACAAAGAGACATTTATTTGTCAATTTTTTATGAGTACCAGCTGGAAATTTCTTTTAATAAATATATTTACTGATTAACAAACACTTTCCTTAAAATTTTAATTCCGACGGTTATAGTTAACGAGACGCGCTTTAATTTCGAAGTTGTATATAAAATGTAAATATATATTCTGAATCATAGATATTATAATATTACGATTTAAACATATATTTATAACTTACAGCAGGTGATTGGTAAACAATAAAGACTTAGAAACACATTTTAAGTAAAAATTCACCTGTCACATTTTCTATTTTCACGATTTACACCTGTCCACTTACGTAGTGCAATCGTGCTCCTTGTCAACCAGTTGGTCGTTTCGCGAAAAATAATTTATTATATAATTATTATTTAGTTTATTTAATATTATATATATATATATATATATTACCTATGTAAACTGAAATGAAAAACTATTTTTTTTTAATGTTTAATTATTACTCTAATTGGCAATGATGATAAATTGTTAGGTAATTATATTGAATGCTTAATATATATGCTATATAAAAGAAATAGTTATATCATTGGAAATGCGTTAAATGTGCAATTTTATTTACGATGTTATGAAATAATTTGCGGTTAGAAAAACCTCGATGAAGGTCTAATATTAAACCCACGACTTTTGTTCGTCTTTGAATTTGGTTTAGTTACTTGATCAATTTGCCCTTGTTAAAGAAATTAAAAGTATAAACGATTTGTCATAATATATTTTATTAATTTAAATTATACTTAAATGTAAAATTACATATTTATTTTTTTTTTAATTAAAAAAAAAATATATGTGATTTAGAATTCGTGATTTATTTAATCGTTTTTCTAGTTTTCAAAATAATAACTTAATTTAATACCTATCAGTATAAAATTTTAGAAAAGAACTATTAATTATAATTTATAAAAGTTAAAAAAATATAATTGAGGTAAAATACTCATTTTTTTGAACGAGTATGTTATATCAAACTATTTAAAACTTTTAAATTTGTGAAAATTATACATTAGTCTTTAAGTTGTTTAATTATCTTAGTAATTAAATAGTTTATACATGCAATTTATATGCCAACCTACATTCTTGACGTTAAATCAATAATTTAGATGAAGAAAAATTAGTTGTAGGTACACATTTTTAGTATATCGTAGCTATAGTAATCTATAGTTGCCTATAAATAATTGTAAAATATAATAATTTTTGTTAATGTTGGTATTGAATTTCAATAAAATGTTCATATTCTAACAAGATATTTAGTAGATGTTCCAATATCGTCTTAAAATTATAAAATTGGAAACCCATAGGAGACGTTTCGATGTTAAAGGTGGCATCATTAAGTGATGATATTTGCACGTATTCAAAAAGTATTGATAGTTGTAGGTTATAGGACGTGATACATAATTGACCATGTGACCCCAATAGGTGTTAAATAATAGATTAAAATCAAATACGGTCATGAATTTATAACATACATAGACGCATAGTTGAAACCATGACGAATCTATGATTTTCCAGAGAAAAAAGTTATTTGTTTAAGTACCTACCTACGATTTAAAAATACATATTATATACGTACATATTCAATTTTAGCTACATTCAAATTTAAAATTAACTGTAGATGGAACTATATATGGTTTATTATATATATTGTACATATATATTTTTTATTATATGTGAAGTCGATATTTTTATTGCATAATAATTGTAAAACTATTGTATAATAATATGGAAATAGCAATACTTGACATTTAAGTTTAACAATATCAGTAAACTTAAGTTCCCTAAGAAACGCTCTACAGCAATACTAAACAACGGTTTAATAAAACATAAACGCGCACGTGGAATTATCGTGACCTAAATATGTAACGTAAGAATACTACCTATTGTAATATATATATTATTATGTATACAACTTTGTTATTTTTACAAATATAAAATTCAAAAATTTCATTCTTATCGAGATTGTATGTCATGCACAAAAAAAATTAACGCCTATTATGTATAAGTAATTCTTTTTGAAATACGATTTAAATGAGTAAGTTATACTTTTATATTGTACCATATTAGTTTTAAAAACATGACGAATTCTAAAATAAGTATATCAATATGCATATGCACGTATTATAAATCACACGCGCAGCCGTAGGTAGATAATATTATTATTTCGTATCAGAATATTGCATACAAACTACAAAGACGATCAATGATCAATGAGATACATAAATATGTACAAATAAACTAATATAAATTTTATCAAAGTCATCAATAGTAGGTACTATACATTATAATATATAATGTTGAATTTAAGGTTTTAAAATATTTTACTGTACTTTACTATGCATTAGTGAGGTCTATTTTAAAATTTGGGTCTGTGGTTTGGAACCAGTGTCAGTCAGGTTAGACTAAAGACGGTTCACACATTTGTTTAGACACGAATTGAACTTTTTTAATACGTCTTTGTCTAATATTGTTTGGTTCTTTATAGTGTTTATGTATAAATTGTTAAATGGCATGATAGATTATCCTGAGTTTTTTATCATAAATCGGTTTTAAAGTAATAATCTCATTATTAAACTGCTGTACCTTTCCCCTTGCGGGTGTTAATAAATTAATTAATTAATTAATGCATATCATTGTACTAAAATATTGTAATTTTCATGTTAACGATAAATATTTTGATATATTTACAAATATATATTTTTGTTTTACGTGACGTGACCATGTAACGTCTTAAATAACTTAAACAGATCTTTACCCAGGGATTATTATTAACATAGTTGGGCTTATTTTATGTGTTTGAAAAAATAAGATGTGTACTTGATTTGTATGTTACTAAAAATAGATCTGTAAGTACCATAAATAGTAAATACCACGAAATAGTAGAAACTTTGGCTAATTTTTTGAGAGACCACATAGATATTGTTGAATCTTTTGTTAATACTATTAAACCTGTTGCTAACCTTGATAGTAATACTAACATTAGAAATGTATTTGACGTTTTGGGTTTTTTTTTGATAAATAGATGAAAATAAATGGAACATAATAGATTAAAAGAGATACGACAAATGTCATCACTTAAATTAGTGCAATATTTATCTGCGTCCAACGAGTTCAAATATATTATTATTTTACTTGCTCGTGTTATAGCTATAAAATCTCACAGCTCTGACGTTGAACGATTTATAAGTAAAAAAAAATATTTTCAAATCAATAAATCATCAAAATTTGCATATTGAGTATATTTTTATTCATTTAAACATATCTGCTCTTCAAAATTAGGGCTCAAGACCAACAATACAAATATAATTGAAACAAAATGAACGCAACATTTAAGATACATCTAGAACCAAAAAAAAATAATATTTTGATGGGATATAGATGTTTATTTTATTCCTTCTTAAAATTTAAATTATTCCACCTTAAAGCTAAAAATGTTGTAAATTTTAACTATAATTTTATATGATATTTCGAGATTATTATAGTTCTACTTGTATAGGCTTATTAAAACAAAATGCGTAGTTGATAAAAATGATTAAAATGATTAATTGATAAAAATCCTTAAAATAAGCCCTGTCTCTATCATTAAGTAGTATTAGTTATAACTACTAACTAACACTTCAATTACTCTTAAAATGTTCACATGTACTACACACTTTTGACTTGAAATGATTAGAGTATTAATTAAAACGATTCACACCATCTAACAAAGTCAATCTTTAGTCTATATTTCTTAACTATATACAATAAGCAACTTTACTGTGACGTAGACCTCATAACAAGTGACTATTCTGCTATAAAATATGCATCGTTCAAAATCGATGATTTTTTTTCAGCCAAATAACAATCCATAGACGAACTTAATTGGAAATTAATTTTTAAATCACACTATTACAAGTGAATTAAATGAAATTTTCATTTAATTTTTTGATTTTGCCTTTACTTTTTTTTTTTTAGATAAACGAATATATTCAGATTAAATTGTATTGACTCCAGAGAATTTCCCTAAATTCTTTAAGTGGCCCTTCAAAAATATTAATTGTAAATTTTTATTTTTATTCAATACATATTATGCACTTATTACTTATTTATATAGTGATTGGAACGACGGGTTCGGAACAATACACTATCACTTATTTGGTCATTAAAGTTAAAGCGACTTTCTCCGAGACAAAATGTATTTGTCTTGTTTTGAAAAAACACTCGAAAATATTTACCAAAACGCCTAATAGATCAGAAAGCGACGTGTGTATAACGACAATATAGCAATAATTAAGAGTAATATCGATATGTAATAAAATGTGGTGAAATATATGCAAAAAATATTTAAAATCTAAAAAATCATTAATTATTTTTTGTATAAAAATTGATCGCAAATAACACGAAACAATGTTTCACAATCAGTTTTGTAAACTTAACTACATAATTGTTCAACTAATGTTTTTAATTCAACGCCTTCATTTTGAACGTTGACAATAAATTCTTCGACATCGTATGTAATGCATACTCGTATACAAGGCAAACACGCGTCATACTAACGATTTAATAAATAAACTTAAACATAACCGCATAGTTAACCAGCCTATATTAAAGATAAAATCTCATATTTTATTTAATATTTCGGACTGCGTCAGTTTATAAATAGCAATTTTACAGATCGTAATTATAAATAAATACGATTTTACATTGGTTCGTTTCAATAAATGCTCGAAAGCTCTAAACGCGCAATTCAGTATAAACCGAATCGCGGAAATAACCGCAAGCAACCGATATAAAGCCTGACCCAAAAACAAAAAAAATTATGTTGATCCACAAAGATCTATCTATCCCTATAGTCTGAACCTAATCAAGAACGCGATTGCGTGCACTAACCTGAGCGACGCGACGAGCCTCGGTCCCTGTTCTGGTTCCCGGTCGGCGCCGAACGCCTGCAGCTGTTCCGCATCCGGTTCGGCAGCGGTGTCGTCGGCGACAGCGACGGCCGTCTGTAACTGGAGCCCCTCGTGTCGCCGGTGCAGTGACACCGCCGTGGCGACGGCGTCGTGGACGCTCCTCCTGCGACCGTACTGTCTGGGCCTGGGGGACGCCACCGGCGACCGCAGCCTGTCGGCCACGTCCACCGGAACGGGATCGACGACGACGACGACGACGGCAGCGGTAGCGTCGACGGGCCGTACGTCCGCGTTTTGGGCCTAGACGCCGCCCTGGAACCGCTCGCGGCCACCGTTATCATAGCGGACGCGGTGGTGCTGCGGCCGTCGGTAGTGTGGCTCCGTGGTCGGCGGCGGTGGCGGCAACTGTCGCTGCGATAATGACGGTGATGTCGCTGCGGTGCCCGTGCGCCGACGTTGTCGCGTCCGCCGGCCACGGTCGCCGTCGTCTGTTGACGGCCCCGGTTCCCGGCAACCGTTCATTGCTCAGCCGTTCGCCGTCGGCTGCAGCACTGCAGTAGAGCAATACGTAACTGGAACGAAGTACTGAA